>NC_056741.1:275866514-276166514 GCF_019279795.1 Protopterus annectens
CCATAAATCCAGGGGTACAGAGAGTCTTTCTTTGACAGACCCTACCAGGACTCCTGAAAGGAGACTTGACAGCACACCTCTGGAGGCAATTGAGGATTGATTGTCCATGCACCAGAGAGCCTGGCTAGACTAAGCAAAAGATGCTTGGGTGCAGAGGATTATTTTCAGAGGTTATAGAATTCTCTTTTCCCTTCCTCCTCCAATCTCAAGAAAAATCCTGAATGTTCCACAGTCAGATGGAACAGGCACCAATTCAAACACAAGAGCTTCTAGAAGAGAGTCATCCAAGAGGTCCCACCAGACCAAGCAGTTTCCGTAACTTACTCAAGGTTCTTTTTAGTTCCAAAGAAAACAGGGGACTGGAGACCAATTTTGGATCTCAGCAACTTAAACATGTCAGTTTGATGCACCAAGTTTCAGATGGTCACTGTTCAGTCCATTCTCCCTTTTCTGGGCAAGGATGACTGGATGTGCTCAACAGACCTGCAGGATGTGGATGACTGGATGTGCTCAACAGACCTGCAGGATGTGTACCATCACATAAAGATGAACAGACAATCCAGAACATGGGTATGTTTCCATCTGGGAGCCAGTCATTACCAGTTCAGAGTTCTGCCCTTTGGTCTCACCACAGCCCCAGGGTGTTTACTAAATGTATGGCAGTAGTGGTAGCAGCTCACTTGAGACTACAAGGATTCTGGATGTTTCCATATCTAGATGACTGTCTCATTACAACCCCGACCAGGTAATAAGGGCAAGGGATCAGGTTCTCCAGACATGTTCTCATCTGGGGATAACCATAAATTACAAAGTCTCAGTTGGAACCAACTCAAAATTTGGAATTTATAGAAGCACTATTCAACACAAAGTCAATGATAGCTTCACTACTGCCCTCAAGGGTTCAGACTATAAGATCACAAGTCAGGAAAATAATCTGCAGTACCAAAATTTCAGCATGCTTGGTCCTTCAAGCTCTAGGATCAATGTCAGCGGCAATAACACTAGTGCCTTTAGACCAATTTTACACAAGTATTCTACAGTGGATGCTAGCAACACAGTGGTTGATACTTTACCAACCCATATCAACTCTGATTCGAATCACTCACATATGCAAGACAGATCTCAGGTGGTGGTGGTGGTGGATTCAGTCAGATCAGGTTCTACAAGGCCGTCCATTCATTACCCCCAGCTCAAGGCCATAGTGACCACAGATGCTTCCCAGTTGGGGAGGGGGTGTGACACTTTCTGGGGAAAACAGTCCAAGGCATTTGGTCCCCAAAAGAGGCCAACTTGCATATCAATGTTCTTGAGATGAGAGCAATGCTTTTAGCATTGCAGGCCTTTCAGAATGCTCTCCCTTCGAGGACAATTACAATTCAAACTGATAATATGGCAGTAGTTTAGTATATCAACAAGCAAGGAGGGATCAGATCTTACCCCTTGTGTCGAGAAGCACTAAAAGTGTGGTAATGGACGATCTCATCCAACTGCTTTCTTATAGCAATACACATTCCAGGGAAGTTCAGTGCGATAGCTGACAAGTTGAGCAGGTGCATTCTTCTACCTCATGAGTGGTCTCTCAGCAAGAACATGACGGATATGATTTTTCGTCAGTGGGGCCAGCCATGCTGCAATCTTTTTTGATTCTCCCCTAAGCAGCTACTTTGCCCTAATCTCCCTTACAGGGGGAATCACTAAGGGATGCTCTAATTCAAGATTGGCCCCCTGGTTTACTATAAGCCTATCCAACAATCCTGCTATTTCTGAAATTCCTAAAGAAAGCTGTCATGTTGCAAAGCAAATTCATCCTCATTGCACCCTACAGGCCTCGACAGATTTGGTTTCCCTTCCTTTGGCCTCACTCATTTCACCAACCTTGGATTCTGGATCCAATTCGAGACCTCCTATCTCACCTGACAGGCATAATCCATCCAGACATATCAAACATCAGGCTGATGGCCTGGCGTCTCCAATTCCATTAATAGCCAGACAACCTATGCTCTCTTCCCCAGTCTGACACATACTTTTATCTTCCCATAAACCTTCTACACATAAGCTTTATTCTAGTAAATGGGCTTGTTTACTGAGCACATCAAAACACTGTTGAACCCTTTTCAGCTCCGATACATAACATCCTTGAATTTGTTGTGGCCCTACTTTTTAAAGGAGCTAGTTCCTCAACAGTTAAGGTTCAGTTAACAGCAATATTGAATTTTCACATTGGATTTGATGGTTCCTCTGTTGCCTCTCATAAGCTTTGCAAAGCCTTTTTGCAAGGCACTCTTCTTTTAAGACCTCCCCTTTAAAGACCTTACTCCCCCATGGGACTTGGATCTGGTACTGCAGGCCCTTACTCATTCCTCTTTCGAACCAGCAGTTAAGTATGACCTTAAGTATCTTTTCTGGAAGGCAATATTTCTGGTAGCCATTACTTCTGCAAGACAAATTTCAGAGATTCAGGCCTAGTCTTCAAAACCTCCATATTTGATTTTTCACAAGGATAACGTTATACTGCAAACCAATGCATCCTTTCTTCCTAAGGTGGTGTCAGAATTTGATATCACTCAGTCCATTAATTTGCTAGTATTCTTTCTTAACTTTGCTTACAAAGGTGAATACACGTTATATTTATTGGTTGTTCACAGACAATTACATTTTTACCTACATAGAACAAAAGAAATCAGAAAAACATAACAATTGTTTGTTTCCTTTGCAGAAGGAACATTGGGAAAACCAGTTGCCAAAGTAACTTTAGCCAGATGGCTAACTGTATTTCATTTGTTTATAATAAATTGGGTATAATCTTATGAAAACAGTTATGGGCTTAATCTAGATACATGGCCATTTCTTCAATCTAGTGTGTCCATGGATGACATATACGCAGCAGCAACTTAGGCTACCTTTGTTACTCATTACAAGTTGGATCTGGGTCTCCAGGGGTAGAGCATCATTTAGTTCAACTATGCTCAGGAATATCCTTCCTTAAGTTCACCTTGGATTTTAGATAGCTGGGGACTCTGTCCCAGCAGTTGAGGATAGAATGAAAATTGAGAACATCTGAGAAAGAAGTTATGTACTCACTTCCACCTGTGTTGTCCATTTTCATTCTTCCTCAACTTCCCACGCACCAACACCCATCCTTCGCAAAATCATGGAAGAATGAGTTATAAGGGGACATCACTAGCTTTATACTGAGATCCAGATATAGGGCTCTCCTGTATTTGTCTGCGTGTATACACTTCTTATGGATATAGGCTCTCCTGTATTTGTCTGCATGTGTAAATGTCTTACAACTCCTTTATGTATACACAACCATTATTTCTTTCTGGCAAAGTCAGCAAACAAGGTTTGAGGTACTTAGGGTTGTTGCATTATGGATAAGGGAGAAGCTCAAAAGTTTTAGGTTGCTACAAGCTTAAGCAATGGCCGAGTTGGCTCTAAGGGATCGGATCCAAACCCATCAGTTAAGAAGGAATGAAAATGGAGAACATAGAAAGAACATTACAGTGAGTACATAACGTCTTTTTTCTGCACGAGTTCTGCTCATGGTAGTTCTGGAATGCTCCTACTGAAGTGTTAGCCAGTAAGAAAGCACTTTTACAGGCCAGATATTTGAGGGGGCCTAGGCTCAAAAGTTATTTTTTTCCCAGCTACTCCAGACATAATTAAAGTCCTTTTAAAAGCAATAGCCTCTCCAGATGGTCACAGAGGAATAACTCCAGTTTAACAGTCTGCAAGAATGGTTGGGCTAGGTCCACAAGCATGCATGCTGAAATGGCTGAGATGTACCTTTAAAGAGACATATGTTGGGCCTGACTTGAACAGCTCACTTAAGTGTTGCAGAATTGTAGATTCTAGTTCTGTGCTAGGGTACTGATCCTTCAGTAGCACCAACTTTTTTTCCATTTGGCGAAGTAGGACTCCCTTGGCAGATTTCCTAACCTCCTTAAATGTAGTCCAAACATCCTCAGTTAACTGGTGCTTGAAGGGCAAGAAACATAATCACTCAAATAGTGAGCTGCAGTGACTTCAGATTGACATCTATTAGAATCTCCTTGCCCAGAGTTCAGTGGTCTATTTACAAAAGCAGCACATAAGTTTCTACACTGGGTATCTGAATGGTAAATGAGAACCAATGCTGTTTGGGCCAAGAGCATGCTATTAGAGGCATCCTTGGTCCCTCATCTTTTACCTTTGAGATGATTGTAACAAAAGGAGATACTACCAGCCCAGCTAGCTGGAATGTTGTAAATAATTATGTCATTTGTGAATATTAATAGGACTTATACAGAAGTGTGACAGAAGGATATATTGCCAGCCCCACTATCTGGGATTTTGTAAGTGGTTGTGTGTCATTTGTGAATGTCAACATGCTCATGCAAATGCTTATGTTATACATGTAGTAGAACGGTGTCATATTCTACAGACATGCTGAAGAGATATTTTGTAAAGTACTAAGCAGAAATGTATATACACTATTGTAACTGCTTACGTGCATATATTTTTTAACAATGGAAACTGCAACACAAAAAGTTAACTTCAGAACAGTTGAGATCAAGTTACTTTATGGCTGGGCCATAAATAGATATCTTATCTTCCAGTTTCAGTGCAACAGGAGACACAACGTCTAGAATTAGAATTTTTGTTGCATTGTCTTTAAATGTGGAGGAATGTAAATTATTTTACAAGTTCCACCATTCGCCTTAGAGCTAAGAGCAGTCCTTGTTTATGTATTTTCACAGGTAGATGCTAACTGCTGTTGTTTTTGAGCCTGGGGACTGAAATCAGATGACAAGAAATGGTCATTCTGCAAGTATCCCAGCAATAATATTTGGAATGTTAATACAAGAACTCAGAGAGAGACAGGGCATTTTGTATTTTATCTGACAGCATCAGCTGGAAGACCAACTCACCACATCTATCTTTGCCTTGCTTTGTAAGTTAACTAGGGTACAGTAATTTCTCTTAGATACGGACAGGAATATAGTGAAGTAAAGCTTAGATGTTTTCTTTATTTGACACTGTCCTGAAATGTTCTAAATATTTCCTGTGATTTTGAACTCTGATGTAACTGCGATTATTTACTGAGTGGTTTCTTGTTCTTTTATTTATTACTAAATATATTTAAATCTTTCATCATGGCTGATATTTGTGAGACATATTTAAGTTCTGAGAGAACTTGCATATTTATATGGTGACACTGTGGGGCACTCCTAATAGCTTTGCTCTTGGTCAAACTACCATTTGGATTAATAGTAACATTACACAGCAAGACTGGACACCATTGTTAAGGGCCTTAGAGTAGCTGATAAGGAGTGACTGGTGGCAATCAAAACTACCTTATAATCTGGGCAGAAGGGGGCATAGCTAGTAAACACGTGCCAGCCTTTTCCAGGTGTGTGTGTGTATAAATCAAATCTGTGTGTCAGCTACTTGGGCAGAGACACAAAGCACTGATTGGACAGAGAGGGTGCTGGAGGTCTTGGTTTGACCACTCAGGTGAGATCTCAACTCTCTAGCTGTGCCAGTGGGGAGTTTTATTAGGGATCTGGAGAAAGAGGGAGACACCAGCCCCAGACAGACTGTGGTCTCTGTGTGACCTTAAGGGAAATTGCACTTTACTGTGTGTGTACTTGCCATCCTCTCAATGTACATCCCCCACTGGTGCTAGTGGTGAGGATTGAGGCTCCTTGATTACTGGGGCATCACAATGATCTTTTCAAGAAGAGTAATAAGACAAATTCATACACAGAGAGCTGCTCTTTGTGTGGTCTTCTGACAGAATTTTCTGAGCTGCTTTGTTGCTTGTACAGGCAAACAGGTCTATTTCTTGAACCTCCATCTGGGAACATCTGAAAACCATCCTTGTCTAACATCCATTCAGGGGGATCTGTAGCTGATACGGCCCAGACCGCAGAATCCTTTATAAACACATTCTATGAACACCTTCAGGAATGCATGGATCATGCAATCCCAAATAAAACCAAGACCCAATCCTCCAAAGGCAGACGTCCTGTCTGGTGGACCCCAGCCATAAACAAACTATACAACAGAAGGAGGAAGCTACTACATGATAGAGCAAAATCCCAAAAAGGGAAGGCAATACTGATCAGTATTAGCAAAAAACTACGGGCTCTCATAAAATCGTCTAAGGCCAGCTTCGAGAGAAAAATTGCACAGGACACTAAGGATAATCACAAGGCTTTCTTTAGTTATGTTAGGAACCTGGGTGGGAATTCCCAGATATGCTCAGAATTAGTCCAAAATGACAAAAAAATACACCGAACCCACAGACATTGCCAACATCCTAGCTGACAGGTTCAGCGCAAACTTCTCTCCCCCTCACACCAAAAGGGCAAATATCTATCCCAGCAGAGTGCTGCCCCCCTGACATCTCAGATGCTCAGGTAAGAGCAGACTCTCCAAAGCAAAAAACACAGCATCAATGGGACCAGACGGTGTGCCAGGCTGCGTCCTACATGAACTCCAAGAAGAGCTAAACCCAAACATAAAATCTCAGCCTTACTACAGGATATGTACCCAAAGAGTGGCGTACAGCAACAGTGGTCCCTCTCCACAAAGGTGGTGACTCAACGGATCCTGGAAACTATCGCCCCCTAAGCCTGACTAGCTTGGTCTGCAAAGCTATGGAAAGGATCATCATGGACCTCATAAATAAAAATATTGGGGACCTACAGACACTGGATCCTACCCAGTTCGGCTTTTTTAAGGGCAGATCCTGCCTCTTAAACCTGGTTGATTTCTTTGAAACAGTCACCAAGGCCATCAACGAGGGGAAGGTGGTCCACACAGCCTACCTGGACCTCGCAAAAGCCTTCGATACAATACCCCACTCGGGCATTATAGATAAGCTCACCAGCTTAAATATAAACCCCTATATCACTAGATGGGTTGCAAACTGGCTCAAGGACAGAACCCACATGGTTAGAATTGCTGGAGCCATGTCAGACTCCAAACCAGTTACAAGTGGCGTCCCACAAGGCTCAGTCATGGGACCTCTCTTGTTCGGTATATATTTCTCGGAGGTACAGGCCAACATGGAAGGACTGTGGCTGACCAAGTTCGCAGATGACTGCAAACTGGGCGTCATAATCGAATTTCCAGCCGACACAAGCATCCTCCAAAAGGGCCTCATAAGAAACAGACAACTGGTGCCAGAGCCATGGCCTCAAGCTGAACACCAAAAAGTGTATAGTCATCCCCTTTGGCAAAAACAAAGTGCCCACAAATTACCACATAGGTGGTGATCCATTAAGTACAGAAGAAGTAATTAGGGACCTGGGGACCCAAGTTGATAGCAATCTCTCATTTGACAACCACGTGGCCAAAGTGGTTAGAAAAACATTTTATATAGCCCACCTAATCATGAAGGGATTCACATCTAGATCAGGAGAGGTCATCGTGCCTCTTTACTCATCCCTCATCAGGCCCATAATTGAGTACAATGCCCCTTTTGGGATGTACCTTACCAGACACCTGCAGCAACTGGAAAGACCCCAAAAGTACCTCACCAAGAGGATCAAAGGGCTCAAAAAGATGCCATATGCTGCCCGGTTAAAGAAACTCAAGCTCTACTCAGTGGCATACCACCTGCTCAGAGGCGATCTGTGCCTGACGTATAACGCCATGTCCAACCCGGAATTAATGGACATGCTGCACCTCAGAAAATCCAAATCCCATTGAGCTACGCGTTCGAGAGACTTGAACCTCAGCACTGAAATAAATAGGACATGCTGGAGGGACAGATTCATAACCCAGAGGCTCCCTTCACTCTGGAATAAAATCCCAGTCCAGGTTAGGCGGAGTCCCTCATTGACTCTCTTCAAGAGGAATCTTGATGAGTGGATGGGAGATCGTAGGTTTACCCCGGGTATCACTTCTGTGTCACTGTTAGAGGCACAGTATACTAACCTCGAAAAAGGGCATAACAAAATTAATTTAAAATGGGTGGCGGAAGCCAAACACACTCTGGCTAGGCTTATAAATGCCCTAGGGCAGATAGCCTAATATGAGCCTATGATGTAGTCAACTATGGAGTTCAACTAGGATGACATGCAGACTGCCTTAAGGTCAGCTGGAACTGAAGAGCTATATCACAGGCAGTAATGGCTAGCCTGCAGAGGGGCAGGAATGAGTCCCCCTTGATTACTGATGTATCACATTACAGTATTGTCAAGTGTCACTTGCAAAAACAACTTTTTCCAGTTTAAAGGCTCTGTATGCATTTCTTCCTTTGAGTTGCACGCCAAACTCCTTGCACTTTGAGGTCTTCTGAGAGTGTCCCCATGCCAGCTGTTAAGCATCCATGATTAGGGCCTGATTATGGTGGTTGCTATTTAAAAAGCACCCTTAACTCTGTTTGATCTGATCAGAGCACCAAAGCAGCTGTTTGGAAATACAGAGCAGCATATGGATCATCGACCCCCAGATATTGTGAATGTTGGCTCCAGGTGCTTTAGACACCAACAGAGTTTTCTCATGTGCAATCCAAGGAGTCCATCAGAACTGTGGAGGTCATAAATCCCGGTTCTTCAGAAATTCCCTGGACATAACTATTGCCTCTATTGGCATTTGCTAAAAGTACTTCACTAGAGATTCCACTTTGCATAAAGAGTGGTAGGCTGTCTGTTTTCTGGAATCTAGTAAGGACCCAAGGATCCCTACTTTCTTACAAAGGATGACATATGTCTTGGGAATGATGAAGAAACCCCCCCAGGTATTGAAAGCAGTTCATACAGAATTGTAGTTCCCTAGCCACCTCCAGAAATAGTGCACGAATAAAGTAGTTGTCCAGGTAAGGGTACATGTGAATGCCTTCAGTTTTGAAATAACCAATTACTATAGCAAGGCATTAGGTTTAAAAAGAAATGGGTTCAGTAGCCAGTCCAAAGGGCAAGCTGGTAAACTGATAACTGGTGTTCTTCTACCTTGAATCTGAGAAAGCATTTGTAGTCCCTGTGAATGGCTATATGAAAAAAGATAACACCAAGATGCACAGTAACAATCAGGGTTTGAAGGAATAGGTGTGTTATGGGTGTGCAATGTCAACATTTTAAATTGTGGTGCCTTGAGATACATGTTTAGCTATGACAAGTGAAGAATGGCCTCCAAGGACACTCCTTTCTAGGTATCACAAAGTCTTGAGTAGGACCCCATATTCTGATCCTGTTTTGGTACAGGTTCTGTTACTCCTGGTTGTCAAATCTCCTGAACACTGGGTAACCAAAAGCACTTGGTCCCTTGGAATTTGTGGAATGCCCAACATATTTGGTTTGCTCAGGAACTGTAGTCTATAACCATGAGAGCTTGTCTGCAGCAATACTTTTCCAGTTTTCTTACTTAATGGTTAACCTTTCAAACTAACCTGTGGGATGGAGATGTGGCAACCATGTGTGATTTTTTTTTTTGTCAGGACTGAGGGAGAAGACTCAGCTAATCATACTTGCTCCCTACAGGGCACAGAATCCTTGGGCCTCTCCTGCTTCTCCATTTAGTCTCCTTGTGATATTTATGTATGCAGGTTTTTATTATCCTTGACCAGCTTACCTTTGCCTGGCCTGTGGTAGTATGAACCAGACTTAGAAGGGTTAATTCCTGTGATACCAAGTTATAGGGACAGGTCCACTTCTGAAAGAGTATCACTAAAGGAGTGTGATAATGATTGCTACTACAACTGAAGAAGCTATATGGATAGAATGACAATATGAAAGCCCAAGAAACGTTTGTCTGATGGGTGTATTAAGAGCGTTTCACAAAGATGCAGCTGTAGGAGCTTGTGTGGAAGGTGAGGCAGAGGTGGAAACTAAATCTATTACAAGCAACAAGGTGCTGTGCAAAAAGACTTTGACTTTGGGCACCTTTGCTTTATGATTGAAGCTCATCATCATGTGAAAAGGGTCGAGTGTAGAGGAGTCCAGGGTCCATATCTGGTCCCAAGCTTCACTGATGAGGGATAAGTACCTGCTGCATTTGGTGTTGGTTAGTGAAGTAAAGAAGATGCATCAAAGTTTACCCTACTTTCTTAACAGCTTCCAAGTTACCAAGGGCTGAAGGACCAAAGAACCATTTACAGTGAATCAGTAAGCATTCACTGAGCCTGTCTTGTCAGACAACTGTTTTCCCCAGAATGTTCTGGCTAATAGAGAGTAGTCTGACTTGATCACCCAACCCCCATAGTATTACAGCTTTTCAACATAAGAGGTTAGACATTGGCTCCATCCCCACTACTATTTGCTAACTTACCAAACTACTGTCATGTTGTTGGGCTGGCTGGGTGGCTTTTGCACCTGCAGGGAAGGAGCCCAGGAATGTTTGAGGGGTATGGAGGACTTGCCTCATCTTGAAAATGAGGATATGCAAGGTAGGTTCAGTAGCTGTCAGGACACCTTAAACCATTTGGCCATTGCAAAGCTGCCCCACTCCTAAGCCAGATGGATCTGTGCTGACTGCTGTTAATTGTAAAAGAAAAGGATCACCTTTTATCAGGTATAAGCTACATATCCTCCCACCTGAGATGCATCTTGCACACCCAGGCAGTCCTTGAGTTACAGACATCCGACTTACAGACAATCCATAGATAAAAACGGGCTGCCGCAATGACAGAAATAGTGTGAAAATAAATAAAAAAATATTTAAAGCTGCCCAAATCTCACCTTAAAATGAAGAATTCTGTTGTACTTTCCTTTTCCCCCATTTGTGAAGCTGCTCGCATGTCTTATTAGAGCAGTTATTTCTGCCTTCATGGAGAACAACAGATCCAATTGGTTAAGAGATCCCTGTGTTGGTGATCTGAATGGTCAAGACTGCTGGCTTGCACAGTACACAGTATTGAAGTAGTCACTGTACTGTACAGTAGAATGGGAAATAACATCACAGCTCACTAGGTGGGTGATGCCTGTAGTACAGGAATGTGAAGTGAAGCTTAAAAACAGGCAAGTTTAACATTTTTTTTGTACGGAATATTGCACTGTACAGTAAAACGTTCCAGCTACGTGTTTTGACTTGCAAACAAATCTGACTTAAGGACAGACTAAGAAAATGGATCTCGGCCTTAACCTGGGGACTGCCTGTACCTCCCAACTATACAAATTTTTGCAGAATGTCTAGATTTTTGCTTCAGAGTTTTGGTCTTTCTCATAAATTTGTCGTTTTCTACCAAATCATTGAGGGCTGAAGTCAGAAAATAATAGACATTTTAGTTGCAGACTTCATACCCTTAGAATAAGTTTTCCATTTGCACAAATTTTCCAATCAACTTTCTAAATTTGTAAGAGCAATATTTAAAAATATCCCTATTGTTGGGCATTTGCCCCTCATTATTTATGGATTTGTCCAGATTTCTTGCTCTTAAGAGGTTGAGGGGTATGCACCCAAGATGCTTGAACATGACAAGATACTAAATCAAAGATTAGATGTAGCACTCTCATGTGGAACCTGGCATGAGCTACCATTGAAATGGATACAGACAAGAGACTTGAGCCAAAATGCTGACAATCCAAAAGCAGGGAGACCTCAGTCTTCAGAGACTGTACCCTCTCCACCAGAGAACATGCTCTAGTCATAACTGTGTTTGTGCTGCAGTTGATGAATATCAGTAGCTGGAAGAGTTTCATAGGCGATTACTAGGCTAATGGCACAAGAGCCTTTACAAGCCTAGCCAATAATGCCCAGGATATGACACTATTGTATTGTAATTCTGCAGATATGGCATGGGGTAATGAGTCTTTGGGTGTTGGAGCCCAGAGTAATTTTACAGACTGCCCCAGTCCATAAGGGTCATGGGCAGTACCTCAGGAGTGACTATATGGTTCCCCATCCATTTATTCAAATTCCCTCTGAAGAGAGTGAGGGATGGGCTTTGTTTTATGAAGATGGGAAGTTTATTCCATAGACAAGGTAGCCTTTGGGAAATAAATATGTCTCTCCAGCAACTTCTGTTAGGTCACAAATAAAGTCCAGGTCCATGGAATGTGTGACCCTTGTATAATTTTTGTTGCAAATATGTGACATTTTCTTCAGGGCTGGATCAGAGGATGTCTTGTAGGTCAGGCACCAGTCCCCCTCTCAAACGATATGAAACAGAGCAAAGAAATAGGGCCTTTAGTCAGTCTGCATAAGACATGTGTCTTATGCTTTTTATTTTTTTTTTTTTTTTTTTTTTTAGTGAGAAGCCTCTGGGGCCACTCCAACTGTATAAGTGCCTGGTTAGATACATGTAGAAGGGAACATTGTACTCGATTATGGGTCTGATGAGGGATGAGTACAATTTAACTACGACTTCCTTTGATCTTGATGCCATGCCTTTACTTATAAGTTGAGCAACACAGAATGATATCCTCACTACTGTAGCTACCTGGTGATCAAAGTTTAGGTTACTATCTACCCGTGGTGTTCCTAGGACCCTCACTACTGGGTCTACTTTAAGAGGTGTGTTATCAAAATTATAATTTACAGGGATATCTGATTTACCAAATGGTATGATTATGCATTTTGGAGCATTTGGTCTTGGACCATAACTTTGGCTCCAGTTATTTGTAATTTGTAATTTTTAGGCCTGTTTGTAGGCTGTCAACATCATATGGGGATTTAGTGATTGCTCCCAGCTTACAGTCATTAGGAAATGTGGCAAGCCAAAGGCCCCCAACATTGGCCTTCACTTCAGAGAAATATATACCAAACAGGAGGGGTCCCAACACGGAGTCCTGTCGGACATGAAAAGCAACATATTTCTTATCAGAAGAGGATTCACCTATCCGGACAACACGAGTCCTATCAGTGAGCCAGGTGACTATCCATTTGACAATGTAGGAGTTTATAACTAACTCCGTACGTTTATCTATGATCCCCAAGTAGGGGAGTGTGTTGAAAGCTTTGGCAGGTCTAGATAAGAGGTGTGGACCATTTTACTCTCATCTGTCGCCCTGCTGACTTTCTCGAAGAAGTTTGCCAGCCTAAGTAGGCAAGACCTCCCTTTGGGTCTGATCCAGTTTTTTGGAGAGTTCTTATGTCATTACTGATTAGGTCCATAATTCTCTCCGTGCCCTTGCAGAGAAGATTGGTCAGGCTTATGGGTCTGTAGTTCCCAGGACAGTTGATGGGCCACCCCTTCTGCAGAGGAATGACTGTTGCAGTCCTCTATTCCTTTGGGACAACGTCCATCCGGAGGCTGTGGTTAAAGAGAGTTTCTAGTGACTCTGATAGATTCTGTTTTAAGCTATTTACGAAGCATCCTGGAGTGTTGTCCGGACCCATGGAGGTTGTGTTTTTGGCTTTAGTAAGCGCAGTAAGGACCTGTTCTCTTGTAATGACCGGTAGGGGGATGGTTGTGGTAGGAGGTGATGGGGGGGAAGTCTGAACTGAACTTTTCAGCCAACAGGTTTGCTATAGTTTCAGGCTCAGTGTAAGTGTTGCCATTTATGATTAAGTCAGCATGTTACTGAGCATTTCACATGAGGTTATGAACATAATTAAAAAAAAAAAAAAAGCCTTATGGTTATCTTTCACCTGGGAGGCTATTTTAGTTTGTTTTGGCAGAAGTGACCAGCTCTCTAATTTGAGTGTTTAGACCTGTGAGTGTCCTTTTGTACTGCTTCGTCTGTTCTTTCTTGGCTTTGGACAGGGTTTTTTTCCTTTTAATAGCCTACTTATGCTAGGCGTCCACCAGGATGGTTTATTTTTGCCAGTAATCGTAGGTTTAAGTCAGATAGGTACTGCCTCTGGTATGCAGCTATGTATGTAATTGTACAGTGCTTTTGTGTACAGCTCAGAGTAGGCCTCAGTGTCATCCAGGTCCAGATGGGCTTGGAAGTTTAATAAGCTGTCACTTAGTTTGAGGTAACAGGCCTTAGTAAAATTCTTAACAGGTTTGGAGTTTGTTGGGGTTCTAGGTTAGTTTTAATACTAAAAGAGGATCATTTTGTGGTCAGATCTTAACAGAGAGAAGTTAATGCAAGGGAGGGAGCAGCAACACCCCATGTTCGTGAGTACCAGGTCTAGATTATTTGTACCTCTAATTGGGGAGCTAACTAGTTGCTCCGGGGTGTTTGTATTGACAAAGTCTAAAAACCTCTAAACAAGTGAATTATGGGTTATACAAGTCTCCCAGTTTATGAAGAGGTAGTTGAAGTCACCCATAAGTATGGTGCTAGGCTGAATGTTGAGAGATTCCAGTAGGTTTAGGTAGGAGGTGTGGTTTTTCCAGATTCATGTTAGGGGATCTGTAGCTAGCAATGACATAAGGGGTCACACCTACAGTTAGTTGAGCATGGAGCAGCTCAAGTGAGTCATTTTGTTGGACCAGTCTAGCAATATACTTGTCCTTTATGAACACAGACACCTCCTCCCTTTGTTTTATCCTGAGTGGAGGGGGATCAAAATGCATGAAAGGCATTGTAGCCTTTGATAGTTGAGGTGCTTTCTATGGTTCTGAACCATGTATCCATGACTGCACAAATGTCCGCATTCTCCAGGGTGAGGAGTACTTCCAGGGAGTACAGTTTTTCCATAATTTCAAGAGAGTGGAATATCATGATCAGATTCCCCGGATATATAGGAATACCTTGACTTTGTAACTTTTGGTAGGTTGCTACTACTATCGACATGCATTTGGTAAGCACCCTTGGGGCTGAGATCACTCAGAATGTAGGAGTTCAGAAATGCTGAATGACTGGCTCATCTGGGAGCAGAGATTCTACTTAGACTCCTGTGACCTTGATTTGGAGATGGGCACCTAGGAGTTCAAAACAACACATCTTGGACTCCTCCTGACAGGGACAGACTGACTGAGGTTTCTTTAGCAATTAAATTGTTGGGGCAACTTGAGTCAAAATTTGGTCTGTAGTCCTTGATCTTTTTTGTCAATAAACAGAATATGGTATAGAACCCTAACTCTTTCTGGTGTAGTGGGGCTCTTAGCAGACCTTTTTCATAGGAGGTTAATAGCTACCTTTCTTGTGAGTAGTCTCTGACAGGGTAAAACTTCTGACAAGGGGAGACGACAGGCAGGTTGTGTCATGAATAGAATTTTGTTTATTGGATCATAGGAAGTTTCTAGGATATTAGCCCTGAGGCCCTTAGAAGCCTAGCCAAGAATTTAGGCCATGTTCCAACAAGTCAGCACCTGATGCCTCTATCCAGCAGGGACACAGGTAGAATCCTAAAGGTGTATTTTCTGTTTCCCATCCAGGTTGCGCTTAAAAAGGGTTAATGAGGTACTCTGCTTGACGTGGAGCGGGAGTCTATATGACAGAAGGGGGGAGTCTCTGGGACACAAATCTGTCCCGCCAACAAGTCCTATTGATGTCACAGACCAGGTTGAACTCGAGTGGAGCTTGACTTGCGGATATGCAGCAGTCCCGTCAAGGCAGGGTCTGAGATTGCTTTGTATGCCAGACAGAGGTCACCTCTGAGGAGTCTGTAGGAGACGCCTGTCTGTGGCACTGTATTCTCATGCTGCCAAGTGGAAGGTTGGATGATTCTGCCCAACTCCAGACAGGAAAAGTTGGGCAAGGCCTCGGGGGAGGTGCTACTATTCAGTCATGGGGGAGCACAGTTTTCTGAAGATTACAGAGAACCCCTGACTTTGGGTCTGCAGCTTTCCTAGAAGCTACCCTGTTATGGGATTCTCTTCACACATTATTGCTGATTTTTCTTATCTCTTCTTTTTAACATCTTTATTAAATACAACATTTTTTTTAAACTGACACAAGGACATATAAAGTTTTTTAACATCTTTATTAAACATGACATTTTTTTAAACTGACACAAGTACATAAAGTAAAAGAACAAACCATAACATTTCCTCTGTTATTTTTATACAAGTATAATATTTTGTTCCTACAAATTCCATTTACTTCTACATATCTTGCTACTCCCATTTTCTAAAGAACCAACTTCCAATTCTTTTACCTGTTTTATACTATTCAGGACTTCAGTCAGAGTAAGTTTAGATTTTGCTCTCCATTTTCTAGTATTCTTTTTTTTTGCATCTGATAGAATTAAACTTAGTAAAGTCTTACTATATCTGGACAATTCAGATCTTGTATCCCAACTCAGAATCACTTCCTTAGTTACAGCCATTGGCTCCAACACTTAGGTTCACAGATATATACTAGGCTAATAACCACTAGGGTCCTTAAAAGCCTAGCCTTGCAACCCAAATATGACTCACAAAATTTGATTTGTATTTGATTTATAGGGGGTGATTTACTGACTGCATCTGTCCATCAGGGACACAGGAACTAGACCAGGGGTAAATTTCCAATTAAGCATCCAATGGTCCAAGTTGCACTTAAATAGGGAGGAACTGATTTACATGAATACGGAGCTTATTCCAGAGAATGGTAATTCTCTGAGAAATATTTCTCTCTCCAACATGTCATATTTGTGTTGTGAGCAAAATTTAGGTTTTTAATCTAGTAGATCTGATGTTTGTTTCACGTATGTGCAAAAGATTCATCAAAACAGGGTCCAGGCATGCCTTTTTTGTACACATGGGAGCTGTACAGATGTCCTCCCATTACTCCTTTGTATATTGCTTTCTTCGCTTCCAAATCTTTTCTAATCTCCTCTGATTCTTGCAGTTATCATACAATATTTTATATGCCTTACTAATTATCCCCTTTTAAATAGCAACTTCTGCTCTAGACCCAAATAAAAACAGAGCTGGTCTTTCAATTAAAAATCATGTGTTCCTTTATCTTTCCAATATTATCAAACCCTGGTAGGGAAAGTACTTTCTAATCTGCAGTCCAAACTTCTGCTTAGCTTCATCCTACTCTATTTTCTCTCCCTCTCGCCAATTATTTGCTCCTAAAACATTGGCCCCTTTACTAATTTTCTCCAGCAAATTTTAGACCTCCTCTTGCTTACTTTCTATACCTCTTTTCGCAGTCAACCCATCTAGCAAAATTGCCTTTCTCAATTTCCATACTGGCTTAGTTCTTACAATATTTACCCTCTTCACCTCCCACAAAAATTCTTTCAACTATTTTTTACAACTTCTGCTCTGGTTGATAAAAATATGCCTTGCCTGTATATTAAACTGAAGGGACAAGAAACATTTTCAACACTTATATCTTGCTATCCATAATCAATAGCTTCTAGCTTCTCAATTTTTGTGTCATTTTTTCAGTCTCTTCCACATATCCCTAGCTGCCACCACAGCTCTTTTCAAAGATGCTGGTACTCCCCTCCCCACTTCAAATATTGTTAAACAAAATCTTTCTTTCCTCCCACCTTCCAAAGGAATATCATCTGTTCCTGCAGACTTCCATGTTGCTTAGTCATTCATCACGTGTTATCTCATCTATTCCGATCTTCGCTACCAATTGCTAAGCCTCATTTTTTTTCAGACCATGGCATAATTAAGTCTTCCATAAATATTTCAGTTTGTGCCTTTTCTTAAGTTTCCACAGTCCAATCCTTTGTACAGATTTTTGGAAAATTTACAAAATATCTCTAATACATGATCTAGTGTTATTTTTCTTTTAACAGGGTCCCCAAGTTTAGTAATAATTCTAATTTCTGTTGTCCAAGCTATTATGATGAAAAGATTTTTGTGCTCTGTTTTAACAGCAACCTTTCTAAACTCATGCACATCTTCCAAATATTTACTTATTCTCCCTTTAACACGTTGCCGTTAGTCTTTTTATTCTCTCAGATTCCCCTTATTCTGCAATACATTAATTTTAGTCAACCCCTGTAAGTAATTCCTGTTACTTCCCCCATCTCTTTCGCTCTCATTCCTACAACACTTTTAAACTCTAATTTCTTTCGCTCTCATTCCTACAACACTTTTAAACTCTAATTTCATTGTATCCCACTTGCTAGCTATCCCTTCTTATTTCATTATCCTGCTTTTTATCTTGGTGGTTTTACTGGTGCAAAAATCTGAAATTATTGCATGTGTGTCAAACGTTTCAATTAAATACACATGCGCCTTTGAGATACAACTTCTACTCAGTCTAGCCAAGTTATTCTACCTTGGTGAATAATATATATAGTCCATACTGTACATTCAGTACTGTGTACTTAATGTATGTATATATTATTTATATGCATTAAATAATATGTACAGTACTAGTGAATTCCTACTATTGAACTAACATCTTCTATACAACACACATTTCTTCAGAAGTCGAACTTATTTTGTTACATGTTCCCTTCTTGGTCCTCCTGATAAATCATTACTATAGCAAGTCAGATTCCAATCCCCACCCATAAATAATATTCCCTGCTAAGGTTGAATAATTCTCCTATACTTTTCTTAAGCTCCATAATGTCAGTTTTAGGTGGAATAAAATACATACCAGTATTCTACTATTCCCCTGCAATAACCCCTTAATACTACAAATCTACCATTATCTTTGTTCCCTCTTCTATCACTACTGGAATTATTACTTTTCATTTATACCCAATATTCTGCTGAATGTCTACCCAAAAATATTTTGTCAAATTTGCATACTCATTTCTATCCAAATGTGTCTGCTGCATCATTGTTATTTGTATCCCACGTCTTAATAAAATACTCTGCTTTTTTGTGTATGTGACTGTAAGGCCATGTACATCTCATTATGATATGGGCAGAGTAGCCATTACAGGTTCATAGGTAAGTACTATGCTAGTTGGCCTTGTGGGCCATTTTAAGCATAGCACAAATTAACCTATCCTATCTGGTTATACAGTGGCATTAACCATCCCTTGGTCAAGAGTTGTACATTGTCTTGAATCAGAATAACTGGGATCATACCATATCCAATATTGAGGAGACCCATGGATGGGATAGCATTTAGGAGCTGCTCATCTCCATTTGAATCTATGACACACTTTTCAGGACTTCTTGCTTCAATGAAAACACAGACATAAAAAATAAACAGATTTTAAGAACCCCCAACCCCCTTGTAACTTAGAACAAGCAAACAAAACTATATACATTTTCAAACAAATGTTTAGCCTTCTCAATAGGAGCTATTGCCCCCAAACTGACATCCACAGGCATTACCTAATCTAAAATTAGTGCTACTTGTGCTAAAGTGCATGTTACAGCCCATGTTCCCACTTTTGACGTATGTTCTTTTATCATTCATCTCTACCCAATCCCAGATGTGAAAACCTTTTATGCTTTAAGTAAACATTCACTCTAAAGCCCTAAGGAAATATGCACTGGCTACATTTACATAAACTGTGTGTTGTAATAGTAACTACATTAAAGTACTAAGGCTGCTGCAGAAACTTCTACTTCCTCTGCACAGTTAAAAACTGCACTTATTGTTCACTGAAGCGTTTGCCAGTGTAGCTTTAAAATATTAATTACACTGTGCCTTATACGCTTCATTCAGCATACAGTGCTCAGGCATCTCATGATTGACTACATGCATCTACAGATATCTTGTCTCCAAATAAAAGCAATAATTGGTTTTGCAGATGCAGAAAAGAATCTTTGTAAATTTCACTCCAAACCCTCTGCTCACCATCTCAGGACGAATTGCCTGCACCTGAAGATTTCTCAACTTCCCCTAAAAGCCTTAGCTATGGGGGAAAATAGCTAATGACTTTAGAAAATACAAGAAAAAAACTAGCATTTTTCATGCCTATTAAATTCAGAAGATAAGATGAAATGTATTTGCTTAACAAAAATAACGTCTATAGCATAAGCCAAGAACATTATTCTAGATATCCACATATATATCAGGGGAATTGAAATCTATGCTGTAATCAATACATTTTTACATCCCCTACTCCAGCAGCCTGAAAGCACATTACATTAACTTCCCTCTGTCTGGCCTTTCTTACCTTGTTACAGTATAAAGCCTGCACACTTTATAAATAATAAATATCCCCGATTGTACACTTTACAAGACTGCTTTATATTATAACATAAATTTACATCATGGCATTTAATAGAAATATTGGTAAGAATAAAAACAGTTTTACTTGCAATTACTTATTCAGTGCACTCAGTGTCCATTTAAAACATTAATGACAAAATATGTTATATGCCTTACAGTCTATCCAGCAGTATAACAGACAATGCAGTTCGTCTTTCTACAGCCACGTTTTGCAAAGCCATATTTCATATGTCTATGTTTAATAGGATTGATGCTTTAGATTCTCCCATTTATTCACTGATTTCACAATGTTGCTGATTTTCTTCATTTTCTCAATCTCCCAACACTAGTCTCTGGTTTTTCAAATCTAAGGTACTCGTGATTCTTCTCTTTGGCTCCTGCATGTTTTTATTTCACTCAGTCACTTTTCTTTGGAACAGAAAAAAAAGCTTCACAGGCAAAGTCACTGTATGGACTTAACTGTTAGGAGACTTGTTGGCCCACTCTTTGTTGGCTAAACATTATTTCCTTTTTTAGCCAATAATACATCCAAAACTGTCTTTAATCCTCTAGAAAATAAATCTTAAAGCTGGATAGTGCAGCTTAAATCTCACACCTGCCTCTCAACATTCTCCGATTGTTGGGATAAACGTACCTCTCTTCTGCTCAATGTACAGTGAATAATAATTTTTCTTAATGAGTCCCCAGCTTTTTATACTTTGAATTTTTACTAATATATGTCTTGGCTGCTTTCTTGTCTCAAAACTTGGAGTATACACATGAGCTGCCTTCTCAATTAACAAATCATGTTGTGGAAAAATCAATCTAGTTGCGGATTCATACTTTCATAAAATTTATGCAGTCTGTTCCTTCCAGTTTATCTTTGGTTTTCTCTGCAAATTCTGTCCTCTAACTTTACTGTTCTCTATTTTTTATACATTTATTCTTGAAAAGACTCGTGCTAAGACAGCCGTTTTCCATTTCAACCTCTTGTTTTTGCAATGTTGTCAGTTCATCTGAACAGCTAGTTAAAGTTTCTATGATTCCAGGCTTTCATTATTTGATAAAGTAAAACACCAAAGTAATATAAAAACATCTGTATACATTTGATTTTCAGTCATTTACAGGAAAAAATAAGACATCTCCTGTACCAAAGCTGAAATCCATTTCTGCTGACAAGCTGCAAGATTCCCCTCAGACAAAGCTTTTTCTTAATCTTTTGTGGTTGGTTTCCTCTTACAGACATCTTCTTTGGTTGCATGCAGGCAGTGCAATAAGTACCCAGTGACTGAATTTTCTCCAAATAGCTTTAAGTGTGTTTTCACAGTTGCAGTTTTTACACTAGGAGTGCTCTTGGAAGTCCCTGTTGCTGATTTTTCTGTTACGTGCCACGCCCAACTCATATCTGCAACTGTCGCCTCTATGCTTTACAAAAGGTACATTCAGATAGCTGGAACTTAATGCTCAAATGTGTCGTTTAACCTCTGGATCAAAAACACACAAAGCTTTTATACGGCTGTCCATGAAACCTGCCTTTGCATCCTCAGAAAAATCCATTAACCAAAGCAGTGTGTGTTAGCATGTAGCAACGCGAGATCCCATGGCTCTGGCTGAGCCTACTGCAATACTATACATACACCTGTCATGAGGCCTAGTCATGACTGTTGCAGTTGACACCTCAGAGTGGAGCTTGCCTTTATTGGGCCTGTCCAGCAACTGCTAAACAGTCTGGTGCATGTCACATCACACCTTAAATTAGGTGTCTTACAGGTCATATGCTCATGGTTGAATGCTCTTCTGTTTCCAGTGTAAGATGCTCACATGCAGGGATTGCTTTTATAAACACACTGTCTCAGAGACTGCCCTACTTTAAACATACTGCCTCCGAGATTGTGCAACCTCAGAGACAGGATAGTTACACATTGGGGGTGTGGGGGGCTTGACCTCACATTGAGAGGAGTGCAGTGGGTCAAGCCTCCCACACATCAGCACAATTTGATGCCAGTCATAAAGTAATGTGACTTGATCATTTGGTACTCAGTATGTAAAACTCGAACAGTTGGTGGTTCAACTAATAAAATACATCCCTGAAATCCATCATGTGTGACAGGTAATTCAGCACACAAATTAAATGCAGAGTACATATATACCTGCTAACCCGTCTGCAGTTGTCTGTTTGGCAGTTAGATACATAGGTTTAAGAGGAAGTACCGCTAGTCGTAGACCAAGAGCAGTCCTGAGTTTGAGTCCCACAGCCTCTATTTGCTTACTGTGCGACTCTGATCAAGTCCCTAAACTCAACATGTCTCCTAGGTCACCAGTGAAAAGAGGCTATGTGGTCAATGGGCACAGCCAGTTAATCAGTTTCCGTTTCCCAGTCTAACCATCAATCTGGGCTCATAAAGGGGATGGACTCTGAGCTTTAGTGTTGGGGGGTGGGAGTCAAAGTCTTTTTTTATAGCAGCAACAGAAACAAAAGGTGTCAAGTTTGGGTGTCTCCGACAAGAAGCCTTATACTTTTTTGGGGCGGGCTGAAAACTGCAGCTTGCTTTCTAGGTTAGTCAGTTAGTCATGCATCAGATCTCTCCCAAGCTTTTTTGTGGTATGTCTCCGGATGTCCACCACCAGCAGGATCACTCAACAGATTTGCTGGGTAGACCTACAGGCCATCTGCAGTCTCCTCTTTGGGTAACATGTGGGATAAATACAACATACGCAAGCTGATTGATTGGCTTCAGATATGCCCCAAATTTGGGATCATTAGGGAGATACAAGGGAGTATGCATTCTTCCTCTTCAACAATGTCTCCTGTGCTACACTTTAAGGAGGTTGTATGTGCTTTCTCTGGTATAAGGCCTTCCTTAGCTTCTTCAGTTGAGGGTCCGAAGCAGACAGCAAAGTGGAGGGTTTGCAAAAGTACTGGGACCTGTATGACCTACTGTACAAGAGACAGCAGTGTCAGGGGCTCTGAAATAGGCTGCTCTAGCCTTTAAGATGGTGCTGGCATCAAGGGTGGATACAGTATCAGTGGGAAGCATTGCAAGGGCATCAATGACTCAGCAAAGACAATGAAAGCTGATGAGATAGGCACTTCCTTATTATAGCAGCCTTGCTGAAATTGCTACAAATGAGGTTCACTCCAGCTGCTTTGGTCACCTGCCTTGGTACACAAATTTAAACTGAAGTTTTGCAGGTAGCATGTATTTCCTTACCTGCTAACAAACAACTGACTGCATTTGCAGTTTTGCATTTATTAATTGGAATGTAAAGGCTGGCAGGGAGAAGGTAAAGGGTGAAACAATGAGGAAGAATTATCGGCACATGACATGTATACCAAAGCAAAGGTCGCCTTTCCTTTTGTCGACCAATCACATTCCTGGACTGTGTATGTAGTCACCTCCTTTCCTTAAGTGGCCACGCCATGGCTGTGTGTGAATACAACAGTGTCCAAAGCACCGGCCAAATCTGCGTACATCACAGGCAGACTGTACAAGAGGCAATACGTTCTGGAGCAAATGACCTGGTACAATGTGCAGGAGCACTGCCTGGGAAGGTTAGCTGCACTCAGGATTACTGTAATTCACAGCAAAACACTCACCTGAAACTGCTATAATCGTCCTGATCACTGTTTACGTTACTATATCGGCAAGGCCGCTATAATAAGGAAGTACCATGAGATGTTAGAAGAGTCTCAGCAAGAAGAACCCTTAGCCAGAGACAGACACAAAAAAGGCTGACTTCAACACTTGCACTAAGGTAATCATCGGTGCTAGTAACTATGGCATTACCACCACCGAATGAACACCTGTTGCAAAAACTGTCAAGGCTGACTCATACAGCACTGACATCAATAGGGTAGAAGCTGGCACTGACAATTGACAGTGAGGTGGCCTGGAATTAAGACTAGCATGAAAACTCATCGGTGCTAAGGAAATTTGCAGTGTCTTGCGAAACAGAGAAAAAAACTACCATTTAATTCCCATCTCCAACACATGGAACAGGGATCTAGTCACCACAGCCTCTCCCTTGAGACCACAACAATACTCTACAACCTGCTGAAATCAATGTCAAGCAGCTCTAGACACAGATGGCCTTGAGGATTTCTGGACAAAGAGAGCCTCCTTGTTTGACCTGCAACGAGAAAATGTGATTAAGGTTTTAGTCTGAACTAAAAGTGTCAACTGTAGTCTCAAAGTATTAGCAACTTTAACACTTAATTTTATATGGGCACTTCAGTTGTTTCTGTATGAAAAAAAGTAAAAGAGGCCTGTCTAGAAGATTTAGATTTTAAATATTTACGTGTTTTTGTCTTCTTTCAGTGTAGGGTGGCAAACCTAATGTTGAACTCTGTTGTTCTGCGGAAAATGAAAGCGGAAGGATATGCTACTGTATGTTATTTGGCTGAAAGAGTCTCCTCTAATAACTGCAGTCTTAAGTGCATCTTTCTACCTTTAGAGTAGACTGTGAAAATTATTTACAAGCCAAGAACTTGCGCATGCTATGCTGCTTCTCACAAGCAATGAATGCAATGCTGATTTAGGGGAGAAATGTTTCTCTCAGAGGCCCACTTGTGAAACATACACTGCATCACTGCAATAAGGAAATGAGTCAGGACCAGAGAGAGACAGAGACAATAATTGTACTGAGGAAAAAACATTAAAAGGTGACACAGACAAGATATGTATTACATATTGTTCTAATATCAAAGTAAAAGTGTGGGCCCTAGGTCCAATGTAATTTAAACCTCCCAAAAAACTGTTCTAAGTTAAAAAAATGATGAAAGAGATAAAAATGGAATCAGAATACTGTAAAATACTACAATAAAAACCTAGAAAATTGGCTCACTACTTTCCCCAGAATCGTTAATGAAAAGAATTAAAGACAGCCTATAGCCATTTTCCTTGACCAAACTCTAAGCCAGGCAACGATGATCTGGAGAGTCTAGATACCTCAAATGCATATTGGTATAGGGGAAGGTATCTGAGTCAGAGAAATGTTTATCTGGTGAGTAGTCCTAATGATGTCTATCACCCTTAGTCCTACATTTCACAAAATATGGAGCACCTTTTAACAGATCTTTCAATATAAGTATATCCAACTTTTTCCAAATGTTGGCAATCTTCAAATCACTCACAATAGAGAGGGTATGTAGGGTCCCCAGGCACTGCCCTCATTAAAAAAAAGGTACTGAAAGTCCTAACGAATCATCTGACCCTTACCTAACAATACACAATCTGTCAATCAACCAGACAAACTATTTCCCCAACCCACCTATGCCTTCCTGTCATCACCACAACCTGTGCTTGTGCATCAGCCACAATATTACCTGCTTGAAGATTTCAATATATTCTGCATGGCAGTCCCTCAAAAGCCACCAATGGATCCCATGTTTAGCTGGATATAAAATGGAGATCAGAGTGGTCTCTCTAATTGATGCAAACACAGAAACTGGGCCTCTCTGTTGCATCAAGGGCAGTAAAAAAAACTGTCATGTTAGCAGACAGCTATCACAAACAGGGGCCTCAAAACGGTACAACAGACCCACACAACACTTGCATACATTTATAAAAAAAATATATCACCTTTAAAAATGTATACAAGATAATCATCTTCATTTAAACCTACCAAAAAAACTGAACAGGTACTTGAAATAATTGCATTCTCCTTGCCCCCTACCCCCAAAAAAGGTTTCCTCAAAAGTGGTTACACTGGTGAACAGATCCAAGCAGAAAGAACCTATGGAGAGAACAACGAGTATGGTTAGGACAGGCTCATTCATACACCTTCCCATTGTGAACAGATCCAAGCAGAAAGAACCTATGGAGAGAACAACGAGTATGGTTAAGACAGGCTCATTCATACACCTTCCCATTGTTTTTATTTATAAAATCTCTTTTAGACACTACTCTATTTAGTACCAATATAGTTATTATATGGAGGCAAAAATAAAACAACAAACACATCATTTATTTTATTGTTGCAGTTTATAAGAAACATGGGACATCAAAAAATCTGGGACCACAGAGTATGAAACCATAAGCTGGTACCTGAAATTTCAATGCCTTTTGTCAGAATTACTTTCATTCCACACAATTACTTTCAAAGGATCCCCCCAATCCCACATGCATTGTTTTATCTGAAAGTTCTGTCTGAGAAGCCAACAGCAAAAGATGCTCATTTACACAATCTTAAGATCCACTGAGCTATGACTCCTTCAGAAGTGCTCTCGCTCAAGGCACACTAATCCAGAGAGGAAACTGAGGCCTGACTGAAGAATGTCAATTTCTATGCAGCAAATGGATCGGAGAATCAAGTCAAATACTTGCATGGCCCACCACTTTATCTTATTTTCCTGCACAAAAGGACTTTGATTGTTTTCACATTTTTTATCTTTTCACTGCATTTGTAATAAACACAAGGATGATATGAATCATTTTAAAATTTTAAGATGACATTTATGCCCTTATGTTCTTGCACTGTAATCACAATACATTTTTTTTTTATTAAAAAAAAGAAAACAATTAACAGTATGCGGCTAGAAATGGGTTTTGCCATCTGTGAGATGACCAAAAATAATTTCAGTACTTTTCAAAGCAGCAAAGTAATGTCTTGATGATCAGATTAAGACGCAATACATAGTGCAACTGCTTTGAATGATCCTTTTAGAACGCATCTTGTATCCTGAGGAGAGAAAAACTTTTAAACCTTTGTCAGTAGCAACTACCTCTCTGCTTTTCATAAATCTCAAGCTGCCAAACAATCTCCTACCTTGGAGAAAAGATTTAAAAAAAAATGCAGGTAGGGGGAACCTAGCTTGAGAGAACAACCAACAACAACAGGACAGATCATCAGCACACATGATCATTCTACTAAATGTCACAACTTCTGTCACACATCCTCAGAACATATTCCCACAAAGATCATCAAATACATATGTAGAAGAAGGCCGTAAAAGTCTGGCCTACATCCCTCCAGTCTTAAAGTGCCAGTGTTGCAGCAAGAAGACTTACTGCCTCCAGGGGGAGTCAGTCCAAATCCCCACATCCCCTCCACTGACTCTTCATTATTTGACCTTGTTACCAAATTCCCACCTAGGGGGACAACACCAGACACATTGCTCATAATTAAAGCACAAAGTTTCAAAGGACATGTTTCATAAAACTCATAAAATGATTACCAAAGTGGCACTGGGAGGTTGAATACAAAAAAGCGTGTGAAGCATGCAGAAATAAAGGTGCCAAGAAAGAGAACTTTTAGTTTCTCCTGAGATGTCAAAAATTCCAACAAAAATGTTGCTTTACAGGTTCGAAGCATGTGTAAGCTGGAGTGGAAGGAAGCACTGGCAAAGTATAGACTGGATGCAAAACAAGGTAAAAACAGATCCCCCCCCCATGCCCAGTGACCAAGATCCTGATTCAGAAAAATGGCATTTACAACTCCAGCAAAATCCCAAAAAGAAAGAGCTGCAAAACTTTCCTAAACGGACAAAAAAGATGAGGGCACTGCCCCAGGAAAACATTTCTGCAAAAATGTATTAAGCCTTCTGAATAAAAAGACAAAATTGCTAAATGTCCTTAGCTTTAGGATTAGCTGTGGTAAACAACATGTTACTGCTGCCAATGGCAAAAGTCAAGATTGTTCACGTGCAAACTGTTCTTTTCTTGTATGAGCCTTTTTTTCTTCATTCCAGAATTCACCCGCTCCTCCAATCATGCTGCAGTGATGCTGTATTCTAGGAAGCTGCAACCTGAGTAAGTGGTTCCTCCAGGTACTGAACGAGGGCCAGGGCCTGTGAACAACAGACTGCATTTATTACTTGGTAACAACTCTTTATACTATGTTGTACTTGGCAACTGCCTTCTATTCTAGGTAAAGAAAATCAGTTAATTCAAGTCAATACAAAAATTGATCAGTAATCAATGCACTGAAAACAGTCTCCTATCCTGAAGGGGTTATTTTCTGAAAGTTAATGATCATAAACACCCGCACTATCATGGAATAACTGGAACTCAACTGTAGAAATGTCAGTTACCAGTAACTTTGAACAACCACATCAGTTGTGAAAAGTACTACTTGGTAGCCCCCCTCCAAATTTCACCTTGTACTATCTGCACTGTTCCAGCGACCTTCACAGTACACAGTGCAGGTATATAAAAGGTACCAGTGCCATGCTTCGACTAATCACCAAGTATTTTAGCCTTGGTAAGTGACATCACTCCTTCCTGAAACCTCATGGACAATGATATGACAGAAGAACACACATGAAAGGATCATATACAATTTCACATGGCAGTTTATGCTTAAGTCCTGTACATTTCACTTGCATGCCCTGCTAGTGAAACACATGTATGCATGTCTATACTACACTAAAAAAAGATTCAATTCCAACTTCGCTGTTAAAGTCAGTATCTGTTAATTTAATAATTTTGGTACCATTCATGTAAATATCAAAACTTAGCATGCAAATTTTTGTTTCTGTTGTGTTAAATTCTTAAAAGTGTTTATGGTATCCAACCAGATGGGTATGAATGTAAAAGAAGGGGTATAAAGAAAATGGAATCCTACCAAAATGTAGGGTAAAGTTTACATTCATATGCACAACCAGTCCCAATGTGTAAAGCTCATAAAATGCTAATGTTGCACAGTTAATGCTGTAAAGTATTTTTTTTAATATTGGAAGACATTTGAGACTGGCTAACAATCTGACTTTTGCCAAACTACTGCAACTCACTTTTAGTAAAGTTTCAGATTCAAAAGTCATGCCTTATTTTCTCAGTCTATCTTTTCGCAAAGTACAGTTGTGTACACTTATAAATGTAGATGTCCAAGTGTATTCACTGTTGCAGTCATCACCTGTGGGTTATCCCTGCTGTAGTAACCCACGGCCGGCCCGAATACCAGAGTCAATGTTTTTCTGCGTCGGCTGCAGTCACCTGTAGTCTGACGTCAGGTCGTCAGTGCTATAAAGCAAGGCAGCCAACATCATTACATCAGTTTTTCTTGCTCTAACCCATTAGAAGGACAAGGAAATAAGGTAAAATGGTCCTGGTGGCTAAAAGCCACCATGGGAAGCTTATGTCCCCCTGGGGGAAGAGGATACAAGGGGGATGGAGGGAGGGAAACCAGGACTGAAAAAGTGAATACACTCGAACATCTACATTTATGGTAAGTGTACACGGGTCTATATTATTTGAACAAAGTTTTATAACTTCAAATACCATATGGGTAACACCATATGGTCAAAGTTATACAACTTTAAATATGCAAAAAAAAACCACTACTCTGAGACCACACTATAATGCGGTAAAGGGAAGACTTCCCTTTACTGTACTGTAGTGCAATCTCGGAGATGGTATATTTAAAGAGCGGGGGGTGGGGGGTTCAGCGGGGGCTTGCCCCCCTGCTTTAAGACGTTAGGTGACTTTTTTGTTGTTTTTTTTTTTTTTTTTTCAGTGTTTGACAATCTTCAACCATATGGTGTCGCTCATATGGTATTCAAAGTTATAAAACTTTGTTAAAATAATATAGACCCAGTGTACACAACTGTACTATGCTCTTTGTGTTTCACTGTTGCAGTCATCACCTGTGGGATGATTCCCAAAACTGAGGAGAGGGGTGGAAGGACAGGTCAGAGACCTAGGCATGGGTCAGCAAGCCCTGTCCTAGACTTAGAAAAAAAAGAGGTAGGTAGCAATGCTTTGTAAAGGTATGAACAGAGGTCCAGGTGGCAGCTTCCAAGATGTCCCAGAGAGACTCCTCTGAGGAAGGCTGTGGAAGTGGAGGCTGCCCTAGTGGAATGGGTACGAATAGACTTTAGGGGGAGGGTCCCATGTAGTCTGTAGCAGAAATGGATGCAGTGTGATATCCGTTTGGAAATGGGCTTCCCCTCTGCCCCTGGGGCAAAGCAGACAAGCACCTGGTCTGTTTTTCTGAAGGGTTTAATACAGTCTAGATAGTATCGGAGCTGTCTACGCACATCTAGCGAGTGCAGAATTCTTTTCCCCTTGTTTTGAGGGTTGGAAAAGAAGGTGGGTAGGTGTATGGCCTGGTTGAGGGTCACATTAGATACCACCTTGGGCATACAGGAGGGGTTAGTCCTCAGGGAGACCCTGTCTGCATGGAAAATGATGAAGGGTTCAACAGCCACGAGTGCCTGAAGTTCTGAAACCCTTCTGGCTGAGGTGATAGCTAGCAGGAAGGCAGTCTTCCAGGAGAGGTATTTCAATTCTGTTGAAGCAGTAGGTTCAAAAGGAGGTAAGGTTAGATTTTCTAAAACATAATTAAGGTCCCAGGCTGACGTGGGAGGCCTTCTGGGTGGTCTGATATTAGAAGCCCCTCTGAGGATTGTTTAATCAAAAGATGACAGAAGAGGGGTAGGTCTGAATCGTAATGGACTGAAATGGGTGAGGCATGGATTTTAATACAAGAGAAGGAGAGGCCACTTTTGAGCAACTCGGCTAGGTAATTCAGGATAAGAGGGATGAAAGGATGTGAGGTACTGGCCTCTCTGGACTGGCTCCAGGAGCAGAATCTTTTCCATTTCCCTGCATAAGATTTTCTGGGCCTTCTGGCTTCTGTGACATTAACAGGGACTCTGTCCGCTACTAAGGTATAACCCATGCTGAAAGATTGAGAGTCTGCAAGTCTGGGTGCAGTATCTCCCCCCTCACCTGGGTCAAGAGGACTGAAATCAGGGGAAGCTGCAAGGTCAGGCTGCACAGTAAGGGATACCAATTCTGCCTGGGCCAATCTGAAGCAATGAGGATGGCCTTTGGTCTCTCCTTCCTTATTTTGATCAGTAGCTTGGGAATTAGAGACAGAGGAGGGAACGCGGGAGTTCCAGGGGAAGGTCAAGGCATCCACCTTCCACACTAGGAGGTGATACTCCCTGGTACAGAACTTCTGCAGCTGTGGTTGATGTGCAAAGCAAAGAGATCCACCTCTGGAGGCCCCACTCCTGAGTGATTTGCAGAAAGATTCGGTAGTGCGAAAGGCCTCCTCAGAAGCCGGTGTCTGCGTTGCGGCTCCGGACCCAACCGTGGCAGAGACAGCCAAAGGCTCGGAAGACAAAGAAGATTTCTGCGGCATACTGGACTCTGAAAGGGTCTCGGTAGAGGCCTGCATAGATATCAAGTCAGGCATCAGGGGCTGCGAAAGCGCCTCACTGAATTCTGGAGAACTGACTACCTGCTTAGCGGTAGCATCGTCGGAAGGCTTAGCATTGTGTGGTCTATCGCTATCTTTATCGCTGTGTTTTTTCAGAATGTCCACAGATTGTTGGCTAACAGATGTGCGAAGACTGAACACAAAAATAACTGTCTACAATAAGAGCTCTACGGCGAATGGTTCTCGCATTAAAGAGGGCACAGAACCGGCAACAGGGGACGTCTTGGTCTGGGCCTAAACAAGTGACGCAATAAGAATGGAAGTCTCGGTCTGGGATCTGCTTTTCACAGGCGAGACAATTGTTAACTTTTTTGGACATCGGTTAGTACAAGAAAAAAGGGTCCCCAATGGGATACTTAGCTTTAGACGTTTTCAGCTGAAATTCAAACTCTGGTAGCGACCGACTGGCACTCGTGCAAACTGCTTCTGCTAAAGGCTCCACGGCAAGAAAGACCGATGTAATGATGTTGGCTGCCTTGCTTTATAGCACTGATGACCCGGCATCAGACTACAGGTGACTGCAGCCGACGCAGAAAAACACTAACTCTGGTATTCGGATGGCTGAGGGCTACCACAGCAGGGAAAACCCACAGATGATGACCGCAACAGTGAAACACGAAGAACATCAGCATTTCTGCATTCTGAGCTCTAGTTAACTACTCTGTATTTTAATGCTATGTTTTGTACAAAGCGTTGAGGAAATGAAAACAAATTTCAGTTTCTTAGTCAAAATACTCAATCATTAAGCTATCAAGAAAATATAGCAGAACTTCTCAAAACTCTCCTAGCATTTACAGAAATATTCCAAATCCCAAAATATTTATTAAAATAAATATTTCTAAGCATCTAGTCAAGGTCTCCAAATATCTGAGCACTTCTTCAGAAAAAATTACTTGCATAATAATTTTAAAAAAAAGATAACTACCAACTTAGCTTAATTTAATTCTATGGCTATCACCTCTGAGGTAAATAACACGCATCTACTGGACTCCCCTTATCTTAACAGCAACACGTCTCATAATCTGCCTCATGAGTTTGATAGGAAAAGTAAAGGGTATGGGAGGGATTCCAAAAATATCATAAGGAAAGTTAGCAAACAATGGAATGTCAAGCAGCACACTGTTGGGACCAGACCTGTTTACTGTACCTCTGCCAGATGTTACAATAAGCTGAACCACACTATCAACATATATGTTGATAATACAAATTCTGTTGTGGCAATTGCAGAGAGAAAGAGTGTTCTTAACAATGTATTGGTTGATAAATAGAAAAACAAGTTATGAACTTGCCATAATAATGGATACGTATCAGTCTCCGTCTGGTTCAAACTATGGGACTTCAGATCCAAATCAGATCAGACACCAGCCAGCTTCAAAGTCTTTAGCCCACTTGGCTCCACCTCCACTATCCATAACTCTCTGTTCCTCACACTAAACCTCAGATTGAGATTGCTACCTGAAAACCTCTCCACTAAACTCATAATCCATGAAATACACGCATGAGGACTCAAAGTACAGTTGTGTACCTACCATAAATGTAGATGTTCGAGTGTATTCACTGTTGCAGTCATTACACTTGGGTTATCCTGCTGGCAGGCTACCCGCAGTCGGCCAGAATTCCAAAGTCTAGGTCCGGCGTCGGTTGCTGTCGCCTCTTCCCTGACGTCAGTGCGCCAGGGGTATAAAAGATGCAGCCAACGCCATTTTCTTCAGTTTTTCTTGCCCCAGATGTCAGGTGCCCCCAAACAGGTAGGCTGAAAAAATTATGCCAAAAAGCATGCATATATTAAAATAAACATTTCCTTCATTTACAAGCAAATACACCACATAGGTTGTATAGTATAGAGAAGTACAGAAAAGTCCCAGCAAAGAAAAGGGGGATGGTGGGTGGGTAACCTGGACTGCAACAGTGAATACACTCTAACATCTACATTTATGGTAGGTACACAACTATACTACGTCCATCATGTTTCACTGTTGCAGTCATTACACTTGGGTTGAATGAATCCCAAAGCTGAGGTTGGGTGGCTGGGCCTAAATAAAATTAGGAGAGGCTACCAGGCCCTGCAGGACTGCAGTGGCAAAACCTGCTCTGGATTTAGAGTAGAGAGGTAAGTGGTAGTGCTTGGTGAAAGTGTGCACTGAACTCCAGGTTGCAGACTCTAAAATGTCTTTGGTTGGTACTCCTCTGAGGAAGGCTGCTGAAGTGGCTGCTGCTCTGGTAGAATGTGGCCTAATGTATGTAGGCACTGATTTGCCATGTTGTGAATAGCAGAAGCGAATGCAGTGTCCTATCCATTTTGAAATGGTTTGCTTTGAGACAGGCATTCCTTGTGATCCTGCAGCATAAGCTACAAACAGTTGCTCAGTTTTTCTGAAAAATTTTGTTTTGTCCAAGTAGAATCGTAGCTGTCTGTGTATGTCCAAAGCTTGCAGAAGTCTCTCCCCTTTATTCTGGGGATTTGGATAGAATGTTGGCAAATGAATGGTTTGGTTAAGAGCCACACTGGATACTACCTTTGGCATAAATGTTGAGTTTGTCCTTAGAGAGACCCTGCCCTGATGAAAAATGATGAAAGCTTCCACTGCCATTAATACCTGTAACTCTGAGATTCTTCTTGCTGAAGTTATTGCTAGGAGCAGAGCAGTTTTCCATGATAAGAATTTTATATCAGCTGTATTGGCTGGCTCAAAAGGAGGCAGTGTGAGCTTTTCTAAAACAAAGTTGAGGTCCCAAGTAGGTATTGTTGCTTTCCTTGGGGGTCTTATGTTTTTTGCCCCTCTGAGGTACTGTCTTAGTAGTGGATGAGAGAAAATAGGAGGTTCCGTATTGTAATGAGCTGAAATGGCAGAGGCATGGATCTTAATTGATGAGAAGGATAGGCCCTTGTCCAGCATCTCAGTTAGATATTGTAAAATCTGAGGTATATTTGAAACAAGTGGTTCGAGTCCTTGTGCCTGGTTCCAAGCACAGAATCTCTTCCATTTTTATGCATAAGATTTCCTAGTGCTGGGCCTCCTGGCTTCTAAAATGACATCCATAACAGCTTTAGAGAGAGGTGTAGTCTGAGTAGCTATATTATCTGCCATGCAGCCAGATTTAAGGTTCTGAGTTGACTGTGCAGAATCTGATTGTTTTGTTGAGTCAAAAGATGAGGAATTTGAGGTAAAGGCCAGGCTGGGCCTTGAGACAAGCTCTTTAGGATTGGGTACCAGTGCTGGCGTGGCCAGTCTGGGGCAATCAGGATCATTTTTGGCTTCTCTTGTCTGACTTTTAGGAGCAACTTGGGAAGAAGAGGCAGTGGATGAAAGGCATAAACTGTCAGGGTTTTCCAGCTGAATGATAGAGCATCCACTTTCCATGCTTGTGAGTGATAAGTTCTTGTGCAGAATTTCTGTAGTTGGCAGTTGTGAGGGGAGGCAAAAAGATCTATGTCAGGGCTTTCCCATTTCCTTGTTATCATGGTGAAGACCTGTGGATTTAGTTTCCATTAGTGAGGATCCATGAGATTTCTGCTTAGTTCGTCTGCCAGTGCATTTTTCGTTCCTGGCAGGAATTGTGCCTGCAGATATATTTGATAGGTCAATGCTGTGTTCCACAAAGTCATGGCTTGCCTGCAGAGGGGGTAGGAATGTGTGCCCCCTTGCTTGTTTATGTACCACATAACTGTGATATTGTCAGTCTTTAGTAATAGTTGTCCTGGATGTAGTAGATCCTTGAAGGCTGTCAGGGCATTCTGTACAGCTAGCATCTCTTTTTGATTGATGTGAAGATGCATTTGTTCCTTGGGCCACGTGCCCTGAATACATTTTCCTGCCATGTGTGCCCCCCAGGCATAATCCGATGCATCTGTTGTTACTGTCTGCCTGGCTGTGGGTAAGGTGAATTGCTGTCCCTTGTTGTGGTGACAGGCCAGTGCCCACCATCGAAACTCCTGTTGCAGGCAGGGAATTAGAGTTATTATTGTTTCCAGGCTGTGGCAATGTTGAGTCCAAACACTTTTTAGATACCATTGTAGTTTCCTCATATGCAGTCTTGCATATGGAATTAGTAGAATGCAGGATGCCATGAAGCCCAGGGCCTGCAGAATTTTTCTTGCAGGGAGCTGGGTCTTTGTTGCCATCATTTGAAAGTAATGAGTCAGTTGCCTTTGTTTATCTGGCGTGTTGTATTTAAGCTTGCACCCAGGAATATTATCTCTTGAGAGGGCTCTAGTTTTGATTTCTTTTCGTTTACTGTGTACCCTAGGCAAATTAGTAATCTTTTTACAAACGCCAGATGCTTTAGTAGAATGTCCTTGCTCTCTGCTTGAATAAGGCAGTCATCCAAGTAGGGATATATTTGAATTCCTTTTTGTCTGCAAAATGCAATTACTAGTGCCAGGCATTTTGTGAAGACCCTGGGCGCAGTAGATAAGCCAAAGGGCAGTGCAGAGAATTGGTAATGCGTTGAGCCAGCTATGAATCTGAGGTATCTTCTGCAAGATTGTCTGATTGGGACATGCAGGTATGCCTCCTTGAGGTCCAAAGTAACTAGCCAAGCCTTCTTGCCCAGAATGGGTAGAAGTTGCTGCAGTGTTAACATTTTGAATTTTGGAACATCCAGGAAAGTATTTAGGATTGACAGGTCCAGTATGGGTTTCCAGGCTTTGTCCTTTCTGGGTACCAGGAAAAGTCTTGAGTAGAATCCTTGTCCCTGTTCTTGCTGTGGTACTCTTTGAATAGCTCTCATGTCCATGAGAGCAGAAATTTGTTTTTGTGCCTCTGCCCATTGGTTTTGTGGCAGGTCCGGCATACCTTTTGATTTTGGAAGAGTGTGAAAGTGGAACCTGTAACCCTGAAACAATATTCAGTACCCATTTGTCCTGGGTGATCATTTGCCAATTTTGTGAGAAAAGTGCTAGCTTTCCCTTCAAGGGTGCTGCCAAAAGGTAAGTGCTTGGCATTTGTAGATGGAAGTCATTGGGACTGTTTCCTATAAGGTTGTGATTTGTCTTCTCCTCCTTTGGGGGCTGAAGCACCCCATTGTTTTGGTCTGTATGAGCCTTGGGGCTGAGATCTGCCTCTTGGGCGTCTGTATCTGCCTCTTTGTGGCCTGTCTGACACGGGAAAGGACCAATTTTTTGAAGGCCAGTTTCTGCTAAACCTAGGTGGTTGAACCTGTAAGAAATCCTTTACTGTCTGCATTGATTTTGCTTTATCCTCCATTTTCTTTAACACCTCTTCTGCCTTAACACCAAACAAAGTATCATGCTGTAGTGGAGCATCCCAATAATTTTACTTTAACATGTTTAGGTAAACTTTGTTCTTTCAACCAAGCATGCCTTCGAATGACAGAGCCTGTAACTGCGGCTCTACAAGAAGCCTCTAATGAATCAAAATCACATTGCAGAGTATGCTTTCCCACTTGTTCAGCTGCATGCAATAAATCCTGCATTTCCTTATTGTCAGGACATTCCGAGTTTGTAAGCATTTTCTGTTTTAACAAAGACATGAGGTACTGTTGATATTTAAGCATGTGAAACTGGCAGTTTAAAGCCCTTACAGCTAAAGTAGCAGAAGTGTAAACTTTTTTCCCCCATCTATCCAGAGCTCTAGAATCCCTATCAGAGGGGACAGGGTTTTTGCAGTGGAAGCCTTAACCCCTTTGGGACCCTGATAAATTGTTTCCGGGTCAGCAGCAGGGTTTTTATAAAGAAATTTATGAGAGTCTGGGACCCTGTAGTACCAGTCTGGCTTGACTGGTGCAGGGGGTAAAGAATCAGGAGACAGACTGGATTCAGAGAAAACATCATCAACAATATCAAGCACAATATCATAGCTAGGGGCCTGTGCTGAGGCAATAAAAGAAAGTCTCTGAGCCTTTTCTTGGATTCTAAATAATACTGGCTCTCCCAATGGAAATGCTCCCTCATGGTGTGCAAGGTTTCCCCAAAAGAATAATCCTCAGGCGGAGAGGCTGAAGGTATAGATTCTTCAGCATCAGAGTCCTCTTAGGGAGGGAGAGAATATCCCAGATCTGAAGAGGAATCAGAGGAAATAGAAACCTGGTCAGAGGAGTCATAGTCAGTGTCTTGCCTAGGCCTTTATCAGGAGGGGGATGGGAACCCCTGATCAAGGTAATTAGGTCCTCGGCCATTTTAAGCATCTGTTTCTTTGGCATGGATGACTGTCCAGGAGAATGCTGTACTTGTTTCCTTGTCTTTAATGGTGTTTTTGACTTTGCCTTGGCTGCTGTAGTGGACTTAATAGTAAGCTGTGAAGGTCTGAAAACACCCTCAAAAGCCAATGCCTGCTCAGCGGCTCCGGACCCATCTGAGGGAATAGTTTCCGCAGGCCCAATACCTTGAGTTTCCAGAGGCCTAGGTGTCTCCACATGGGAGTCGGAAACGGCCTGTGGCTCTGAGGTAGCGGGTGTTAGGGGCTGTGAAAGCGCCTCACTGAGAACCGGCGACTGGCCTAGAAGAGGCTTCGTCGTCAGTTTTGGACCTCGGATGCCTGTCCTTTTCCTTGTCTTTGCGTTTTTTATGAATTCCGGTCGTTGGTTGTTCCGACGGCATTATGTAGTTAAACCTTCGGCCAAAGTAATGTAAGGCAAAATCAAACAGACGCTTAATAGTGCGTTTGTTGAATCTAACACAAAACCAACAACTAGTGACGTCGTGGTCAGGGCCTAGGCAAGGAATACAGTAAGAGTGAAAGTCCTTATGAGGTATTTGCTTCCCACAAGAAATACAATTGTTAACTTTTACTGACATCGGTCTGGAGCAAGAAAAAGTTTCTCCAACTGGGTACTTAGCTTTATTGAAGACTTCGGTTCTGAAATTCGATTTCGAAAATCTCAGGAGTCAGCCGACCGGCACTTGCGAACGGCTTTTGCTTCGGGCACCGCGCGGCAAGAAACACTGAAGAAAATGGCGTCGGCTGCATCTTTTATACCCCTGGCGCACTGACATCAGGGAAGAGGCGACAGCAACCGACACCGGACCAAGACTTTGGAATTCTGGCCGACTGTGGGTAGCCTGCCAGCAGGATAACCCAAGTGTAATGACTGCAACAGTGAAACATGATGAACATCTCCAGAAACAGGCAACAAATGACGTCCAGTGTCCGATCACCTCAGAAAGTAAAACTCGCCAAGTCAACAAAAGGTGGGGGTTGGAGGGCGGGAAGGTTGAACCAGTTGGAGACAGACAACACGGATAGTACAGTTGTGTACACTTACCATAAATGTAGATGTTCGAGTGTATTCACTGTTGCAGTCATTACATTTGGGTTATCTGCTTGCAGGTTGCCCTCAGTCGGCCTGCTTAAACAAAGTCTTGGGTCCTGTGTCAGATGCTGTCCCTTCTTCCATGACGTCAGGTCGTCAGGAGTATAAAACATGCAGCCGATGCCATTACATCAGTTTTTCTTGCCCCAGATGTCAGGTGCCCCCCTAATGGGAAGCAATTAAACATAAAAGCACAAATATATACCTCCAACAAAAAAGCAAATACACCAAAAAGGCTTTTAAGCATAGTAAAGGAAAGTAGAGGTATAGCCAAAAGAAGTTAGGGGGCTGGAGGGAGGGTAACCAGGACTGCAACAGTGAATACACTCGAACATCTACATTTATGGTAAGTATACACAACTGTACTATGTTCTTCGTGTTTCACTGTTGCAGTCATAACATTTGGGTAGATTCTCAAAGCTACGGTTGGGAGGAGGAGTTTAGATAGCATTAGGGCCAGCTATAAGGCCCTGCAAGACTGCAGTGGCAAAGCCAGCTCTGGATTTAGAGAAAATTGGCAAAGGATAATGCTTGGTGAAAGTATGTACAGAACTCCAGGTAACAGCTTCTAGGATGTCCCTGGTAGGGACGCCTCTGAGAAGGGCTGTAGAGGTAGATGCAGCCCTGGTGGAGCGAGGTCTGATCCCCTGGGGGATAGGTTTTCCGTGGTGCTTATAGCAGAAATGAATGCAATGGCTTATCCATTTAGAAATGGTTTGCTTTGAAATAGCCTTCCCCTCTGCCCCTACAGCAAATGCTACCAGCAGTTGTTCAGATTTCTTTTGAGGTTTAGTCCTGTCCAAGTTGAATCCAAGTTGTCTGTGCACATCTAAGGAATGCAGTATCTATTCCCCTTTATTCTGTGGACTGGGAAAGAAGGTTGGCAAATTAATGGACTGAAGAGCCACACTGAATACCACCTTGGGCATGAAGGATGGAGTGATTCTGAGGGACACCCTGTCCGCATGAAAGATGATGAAAGGCTCCACTGCCATAAGGACCTGTAATTCAGATACCCTTCTAGCTGAAGTGATTGCTGAAAGGAAAGCTGTTTTCCAAGAAAGAAATTTTAAGTCTGCAGTAGCAGCTGGCTCGAAAGGAGGTAGAGTGAGTTTCTCCAAGACAAAGTTAAGGTCCCAGGCTGGGGTTGGAGCTCTCCTGGGTGGTCTCAAATTTCTGGCCACGTTGAGGAACTGCTTGTGCAGTGGCTGAGAGAAGAGGGGAGGTTCTGTGTTATAATGAGCTGAAATGGCTGAGGTGTGGATTTTAATGGAGGAAAAAGACAGGCCCTTGTGAAGCATCTCAGTTAAGTATTGGAAAATCTGAGGTAAATTGGGCGCTGCTGTGCTCATCCCTTGAGACTGGTTCCAGGCACAGAATCTTTTCCATTTTTCAGCATAAGATTTTCTAGTACTAGGCCTCCTTGCCTCTAAGATGATATCCATCACATGTTTGCTGAGGGATGGTAAAGGAGAGATTAAGTAATTAGCCAGGCTGCAAGGTTTAGTGTTGGAAGCAGAGGGTGCAGAATCTGGTTCGCCTGCTGAGACAGCAGGGAAGGAGTCTGAGGCAGGTGCCATAGAGACAACAGTGACACACTGCGCAGGAGGGGGTACCAGTGTTGGCGCAGCCAGTCTAGAGCAATCAAAATCATCCTTGGTTTGTCCTGTTTGATTTTTAGTAGTACTTTGGAGAGCAGAGGCAAAGGGGGGAAGGCATAGACTGATTGGATGCACTGTCCTTTAGCTGGAAAAACCTCTTTCCAGGCTTGTTTGTGGGGAGTTCTTGTGCAAAATTTGTCCAATTGGTAGTTCTGGGGAGAGGCAAACAGGTCTATATCTGGGCTCCCCCATTTGCTTGTCAACATGTTGAAAATCCTTGGTTCCACTTTCCACTCATGTGGGTCCATGAGGTTTCTGCTTAGTCCGTCTGCCAGTGTATTTCATTTTTCTGGCAGGAATTGAGCTTGTAGGTGCACTTGGTAGTTCAAGGCTGTGTTCCACAATGCCATGGCTAGTCTGCAGAGGGGGTAAGAATGTGTACCCCCCTGCTTGTTTATGTACCACTTAACAGTGGTGTTGTCCGTCTTTACCATTAGTTGTCCTGGAAAAATGTAGTACTTGAAAGCTGTCAGAGCATTCTGTACAGCTAACATTTCTTTTTGATTGATATGCAGGTGCATTTGACTTGGGTTCCATTTGCCCTGAATGCACTTCCCTGCCAGGTGAGCACCCCATGCATACTCTGATGTTGTTAGGGTTTGGGCGGCAGGGGGTGGTGTGAAAGATAGTCCCTTGTTTTGGTGGCAGGCCTCTGCCCAGCAAAGGAACTCTATGCGTAGGCAAGGTACGATAGGAATCATTGTTTCTAGGTCTTGAGAATGTTGACACTATAGGCTTTTTAGATACCACTGTAGTTTCCTCATATGCAGTCTTGCATATGGAATTAGAAGAATGCAGGAGGCCATGAACCCCAAGGCTTGCAGTATTTGTCTTGCAGATAGCAGGGTTTTTGTGGCCACTTGTTTGAAGTAGGTTGTCAAATGAATTTGCTTTTCTGGCGTGAGGTAAGCCATCTGGGAAGTTGTATTCAAGCTTGCTCCCAGGAATATAATTTGTTGATATGGTACCAGGTGTGATTTCTTTTCGTTTATGGTGTACGCCACACAAGTTAGAACCCTTTGTACAAAGGCCAGATGATTCAAAAGTATGTCCTGGCTTTCTGCCTGAATTAGACAATCGTCCAGGTATGGGTATATGTGAATATTTCGTTGCCTGCAAAATTCAATAACTGGAGCTAGGCACTTTGTGAATACCCTGGGCGCAGTAGATAAGCCAAAGGGCAGTGCAGAGAACTGATAGTGTGTGTAGCCTGCTTTGAAGCGTAGGTATCTTCTGCAAGACTCCCTGACTGGGATGTGCTGGTATGCTTCTTTTAAATTTAGTGTTGCCAACCAGGCATCTTTGCCTAGCATAGGAAATAACTGGTGAAGAGTCAGCATCTTGAATTTTGGAATCTCCAAAAAGGTGTTTAGGAGTAGACAGGTCCAGGATAGGACACCATGAATTGTCTTTTCTGGGTACCAGGAAAAGTCTCTAGTAGAAACCTTGTCCCTTTTCCTCTTCTGGTACCAGTTGAATAGCCCCCATGCTTAAGAGAGAAAGCGCGTGTGGAAGTGAAATCTTTATCCCTGAGACACTATATTTAAAACCCATTTGTCCTGGGTAATGAGTTCCCAATTCTCTGCATGAAAAGCAATCTTTCCCCCCAAAGGGGCAGTCAGTTAATAAGTGCTTGGAAATTTTAAAAGGAAGTCACTGAGACAATTTACCATAGGGGGGAGTCTTATTATTCCCAGACTTGGAAGTGGAGGCCCTCCTAACAGTTTGCATAGATATAGCTTTATCTTCCATCTTTTTAAGAACTTCCTCAGCCTTGTTGTCAAACAGGCGGTCCTGATTTAAAGGAGCATCCAACAATTTAGCTTTAACATGATCAGACAAAGATTGCTCCTTAAGCCAAGCATGCCTTCTGAGCACAGACCCAGTAACAGCAGCCCTGCAAGAGGCCTCTAATGAACCAAAACCACATTGCAAAGTATGTTTTCCAACTTGTTCGGCAGAATGTATTAAATCCTGTAATTCTTTATTTTCCACACAGTCAGGAATCAACATAATTTTCTGTTTAAGCAGTCCAATAACATGTTGCTGACATTTTAACATATGACACTGGCAGTTTAAAGCCCTAATGGCCAAGGTTGCAGAAGTGTAAACCTTCTTTATCCCATCTATCCAGCGCCATGGAGTCTCTATCAGAAGGGGTAGGATTTTTAGCAGGAGAAGCCTTAATGCCCTTGGGCCCCTGTGAAATAGTCTCTGGATCTGCAATAAGATTTTTGAAAAGGAACTTGTGGGACTCAGGGACCCTGTAGTGTCTGTTAGATTTTCTGGGAGCAGGAGGCAGGGAATCAGGGGGCAAACTAGATTCCGAGAAAGCATCATCAACAATGTCTAGTACAGGAGGAATAGCTAAAGGCCTATGCTGAGGTAGGAGAAGGAAATCCCCAAGCCTCTTTTTTGAATCAGAAAAATCCTGGCTTTCCCAGTGGAAATGCTCCCTTAGAGTATGTTCATAGGTTAGTACTAAGCTAACTGCCCTTGCGAGCCATTTTAAGCCTAGCCAACTATCCCTTGTGAGACTCAAACCCTGCACCTTGTGTTTGTAAGGCAAACACCTTAACCATTAGGCCACCCTCCCAACCCCAGATAACATACTATACGTTCATAGAGGTTCATACCAGGCTAACTGCCCTTGTGAGCCATTTTAAGCCAAGCCAATTATCCTCTGTGAGATTCAAACCCTGTACCTTGTGTTTGTAAGGCAAACACCTTAACCATTAGGCCACCCTCCCAACTGGCTTCTCCTAAGCAGAATGTAAGGTTTCCCCAAAAGAAAAGTCCTCAGGAGGGGAAGCAGAGGGAATAGAGTCCTCTGCATCAGAATCCTCATAAGTAGGTAAAGACACATCCAGATCATCAGAAGAGTCAGAAAAAACAGAATCCTGATCAGAAGATTCATAATCAACCTCTGTCCTAGGCCTCTTAGAAGGGGGGGTGGGGGGTTGGCTACCCCTGATTAGAGTTATTAGATCTTCAGCCACTCTTATTTGTTTTTTAGGCATAGAGGCCTGAGCATGTGGCCTGGTCATTGGTTTTTTAGACATGGATCGAGATTTAGGCCTAAGTAATGAAGGAGGCATCGATTTGATATGCAAGTCTGTAGGCCTGAATACACGCCTCCGGATCCATCCAAGGTAGAGACATCCGCGGGTTCCATAGTTGAAGCATCTCGCAGCATACCGGACTCCAAATGGGTCTCAGTAGAGGCCTGCGAATCAGAAGTAGCGGGTATCGGGGGCTGTGAAAGCGCCTCACTGAGTACTGGCGAACTGGCGACTGGCTTAGGAGAAGCCTCATCTGCAATTTTGAACCTCAACGGCCTGTCTCTGTCTTTATCTTTATGTTTTTTTGGAATGCCAGTAGTCGGATGGCTAACTGACGACATTTCTGGATAATTAAACAGAGAACCGAAATATTTAGAGGCAAAAATATACAGACAACGGATAGTGCGCTGATTAAATAAAGCACAAAACTGACAGCAAGGTATGTCGTGGTCAGGGCCTAGGCAAGGAATACAGTACGAATGAAAATCTTTAGGAGGTATTTGCTTTCCACAAGTAATGCAATTATTAACTTTTACTGACATCGGTAATGAGCAAGAAAAAGTTTCCCCAACGGGGTACTTAGCTTTAGTTGAAGACTTTGGTTCTGAAACTCTAAAACGAAAATTTCTAGAGTCGGCCGACCTGCACTCGCGAACTGCTTCCGCTTCGGGCACCACACGGCAAGAAAGACTGATGTAATGGTGTCAGCTGCATATTTTATACCCCTGACGACCTGATGTCATGGAAGAAGGGACAGCAACTGATGCAGGACCCAAGACTTTGTTAATCAGGCCGACTGAGGGCAACCTGCAAGCAGGTAACCCAAATGTAATGACTGCAACAGTGAAACACGAAGAACATCTATTGTTATGGTAAGTACATAACTTTCATATCTGATGTTGTCTGTTCCGTCTGGCAACCACCTATGGGACAGAGTCCCCTGCCACTTAAAATTCCTTGGGAGGAACTAAGGAAGGATATTCCACAACACAGTGGAGCCAAAGGTAGCCCTGGATCTAGATTGAATATACAGCTTATAAATTGACACAAGTGTGATGACCCAACCAAGTGGCAGCTGCACAAACTGCATCCTTTGATACACTAGAAAAGAAAGCTGTAGAAGTAGCCATGGCTCTGTCACATGATCATACGGCTTATGTGGAAGGGTCTTGCCTTTCAAATATGCAAACAAAATACAATCCAATATAGGTGAGCCCAGCCTGGAGTTTGAAAAGGAGAAAACATAATTGACTGATTTTTCTGAAAGCTTTAGTACATTCAATTAAAATCTCAACTGCCTATGTGCAGCCAAACAATGTAAAAAGTATTCACCTTTATTGGAGAAATTGGGAAAAACAAAAGAAGATAAACAGAACTGTTAACATTATTCTCGGAAGTTACCTCTGGCAGAAAGAAAGTATTCATTTGAAGAGAAACCCTGCCTTTATGGAACACCAAATAAGGAGGTGAAGAATCAAGAGGCTTGTAACTCCAAACATCTCCTTGTGGAAGTAAGCACCACTAAATCAACGTTTTCCAAAATAAGAGCTTCAAGTCAGAAGTAGCTGACGGTTCAAATGGAGGACCTGCAAGGACTTTTAAGATAGAGTAAATCCCAGGGAGAAACCAGATCCCGAACTAAGGGATACAGCAAAAAAGTACCCTTGCGGAACGCCTTGGAAATCTTGAGGGATGTCAGCAGCACATCAGCCCTGCCAATATGAAAGTTATACATGCTGCCAATTGCACTTACATTGTAGAAAAAATGGAACATGACTAACAACTTAGCAAGAAAATCAAAAACAAATTCCAAAGGGGCAGAGAAAGGATCCAGTGTCAGACTCTGCCCACATAACAAACTTTTACCATTTACTGGAATACACCTTTCTAGTGGATTGCTTTTGAGATGATGACACTATATTCGCAACGGACTGTGAAAGCTTCTGATTTCTAGCCATCAAGGCAACTGGAAGAACCATGCAGTTAACTTGAAGGAACTGAAGGTTGTCAGGATCCAGATCTGCTGGATGAGAAATGAGATCTGAAATGGAATCCAGTACCTGGCGGGGTTACTTCAGAGGAGGTCACAGGAAGGGAAAACATACCCAATAAGGCCAAAAGGGACTATGAGATCACCATAGCTCTGTAACAGGCTGCCTTCTGAAGAAACTATCATCAAAGGAACTGGAGAGATAAGCGTAAAGAAGTCCCGCGGGCCAAGCGAGCACCAGAGTATGCCTAGGTGAGTGTACTGGAGGGATGCAATGGCATAATAGCTGCTGCACTTGGTACTGAATGAAGAGGAAAAAAGGTCACAACACTGAGTGCCCCAATGCCAAAAAATCTGAGCTGCAATTTTCGAATTTAGGGACGAATAGGGAGGCAATAAAATGTTTCTGCTCAAGCTGTTGGCCAAAATGTTGGACTTCCCTGGGATGTTTGTTGCCACCAGAAACCACTGAAAAGTAAGCGCCCATTGCCAAACCTTCATGGCCACCTGATCAAGAGGATAAGAATGTGTTACCCTATTTGTTGGGATACCAAACAACAGACATATTATTCAGTCAATATTGCGATCACACATCTGGGAAGAACGTCCTAAAAGGCCTGCAATGCAAGGAGGACGCCTCTAATCTCTAGAACACTGATGTGAATGTAGGCCTCTACAGATGACCAGGATCCTTGAACTGTCCTCTCTTTAAAATGCCCCCACAGCCCAGGAGGGAGGTGTTTGTGGTGACTGTCGCCAAGGGAGACACAATCACGAACAGACTCCATCGGTTATCAAGGGAAACTGCAACCACCAACGAATATGGTCATAGCACACCTTTGTAATCTGATGGGAAAATCCAAAGGATGAGCAATGAGAGACCACTGAATGGCCAGAGTCCATTGCAGAGCTCGTGTGATATCTTGCTAAAGGTTTCAACCCCAGACACACTACCATGTGACCTAGAATCTTCATAAATACATATGCTGGAGGCTTCAGGGATGCAAGCACTAACAAGGTCTGAGCCTGAAGGCTGAAAACTCTGGAATTGGGAAGCCTGACAATTTGGTTGATCCTATCCAACTGACACGCTATTAATTCTAAATTTTGTACAGGTTGGAGACTTGATTTTGGATAACAGATTGTGTTGCCTAAATTATCACACAGTTGGAGTAAGGAATCCCTGACGACCATGATCAATGATGCTCTTGTTGGGGAGGTGAGGGGTCAATCATCCAGATATGGAAGGACCTGGAATCCCTGCAGCAGGAGTCAGGCTGCGACCACTGCCATGCACTTAATGAACACCTGGGGGGCTGTGATGAAATCAAATAGCAGGGCCCTGAACCGATAATGTCTGGCCCCCTAGCCAGAAGGGGAGAAACGTCCCGGAATGCTGGTCTATCTTGATGTGATGGTAGGCATCCTTGAGGTCTATCAAGCACATCCAATTGTCTTTCCTCAGAAGAAGTAAGATGGACTGCACCGTTACCATCTGGAACTTGGACTTTTTGATGAACTGATTTAGTTTCTTAAATTCAAAATTTATATGAGGTCCTTTGTCTTTTTTGGAACTAAAAAGAACCTGGAATAGACCCTGGATCCTTTCTGGCCTGGAGGGACCTCTTGCATGACTCCATTTATAAGCAGCTTGCATTTCTCTACTACTGCATTACATCTCTGGTGGGGTGAAACATCTGGGAGAGGTTTCTGGTGATAATCTGGGACTTCTAAAAAGGGAATGTAATATCCACTGGATACAACTCTCAGCACCTATGCTTCTGAGGTGATGGCCTACCAAGCTTTTGGGTGGAAAGTTAAATGACCCCCAATTGCCTCCAGAGAAGAGCAGTCAGGCAACCCACTATGGTCGCTGAAAGGGCCCATTGGAGAAAGCTCTATGGAACCCCTGATTCTGCAGACTGACCCTGTCCTGCAGGCAGCATCCATTATTATTTCCCCTATCCTCAAGCTGGAACCCTTTAAAGTAGCATCCTGGAAAGAGTGCTATGACTTTCTGAAGAGATTCTTACCCTCCTTTCTGATTCTTTGAAAAGGTCCACTAGGGTACCTAGTATAGCAAAGCATACTCCAATGGTGGACAGTGTCTTCATTCTGCTCGCTCTTTGTTAGACTATCTTTAACTTATGGCCCAAACAATGAGGGCCCATCAAAAGGGAAGCTGACAAAGGATGCCTTGAAATACTCCACAAAGTTAAATAAATCCATCCATGTGTGATGCCGCATAGCAATACTGGATCCAGCTGCCAGAGATGCTGCGTCTGCCACGTTTGAGATGAGCCTCATACAAACATTGGCAATGAAAAGCAGGATAGACAGAATCTTCAGCATCTTCTGTGTTTCCAGAAACTGCTATGTCTTAAGGGTTCTTGACACTTCAGACACTAAATCTGAAGTCTAGCCACGTGTGACAGGTAAATTAATAGGTGTCAGCACATAAGTTGCTCAAACATAGGAGTACTTCCCTAAGTGGTCGAAGACCCAAGACTCCCTGTTCGGGGGGTGAACCAAGAAGCTCTCCTCAGAAATCTACTTCTCGATGGCTGCTGACACCACAGTAGCAAAGATGGCTGGACCCTTACTGTAATGCGGCCTTTCCTGGGGGGGGGGGGGGGCTAGCACCTTATCTGGCTTCTTGAGTATAGGCTCCACTGTGTCAGGTTCCTTCCACCACCTTTGAGACACCAGATCTATAAAGGCATCCAGAGAAGGAAACACCATAGGCCTAAGTCAAAGGCCTCCAGAAATACTGACTGCTTCAGACAGGTGGTATCAGTGGTACGGCCTCTGCTCTGTCATAGTAGATTCAATAAGTCACCAAGGGAGATGTCTTCCTGCAGACACTTAGGGAATCCCTCTCCTTCCTCAAGGTCAGTATCCTCGGTGAGAGACTCCTCAAGGGAGTCAAAATGTTTCCTCTTACACTTACTCTTTCGCAAAACCTCCAATTCTGACAAAGTCAAGGAAGAGGAGAAAGAGTCAGAGAGCCCCTCCATAGGGCCAGACTGGAGGCTTGGCAATGTAGGCTGTCCAGCAGCAGACTGATGACTGGTCACAGACACTAATAGGAGGAAAGCAACACTGGCTAAGGAATTCACCGCACCTAGCCTCGATGTTGAGATCGGCACAGAGCTGTCCAAAGCCAAACTCTAAAGTGGAAGTGATGATCCTGAAGCAGGAACCATTGAACCCACACTGGAAAACCCTGCTTCGACACCATGGCTCTGAGCTCCCGATGGCCCCAAAAAAGTCAAAGCAACCAAGCAAAGGGTCAGATTTGAAAACCATAAAGCCATCAGATCTGACCCAGAGGGTGGATATTCAGCTGGTCCCAAAGAACTTGGATCTGGAGGAGCCAATGGAGGAAGCCAAAAGTATGGCACCAGTGGTCCAAGTACTAGGCCAGGACCTGAAGATATAAGGCCTATGTACAAGTGTCTGCAAACAGGACCTCATCACATGCTCCAATCTGGAAGTTTTAATGCTACTCACTGACCTCAATGACCAGATGGAGGGCGCTACTGATGGGGTTTAGAAGGTCTTTTAGATGAAACGGACCTTACACATCAGAACCGAGCTGGAGAGACTCAGAACTGGAGTGTGGATGGAAAGACTAAGGTGACTGCTCTGGTAGGGTAGGTTGCGAAAAAGGGGAGACTAACCTATCTGAAAGGGAACCTTTGATCAGGAAGAGGCTTGAAGCTGGAGGCATTGCCTTACTAATCTTTGGAGCCAGTGGGGATCTACTCAGAGAAGTCGGGGCCGATATTGGAGCCAAGGCAGCTGTGAACCGAAAGCTTTGGGACCTTAGGGTTCATTGAGCTTGAGGTGGCAAGCTCAGAGGCAGAAGTCAAAGAGTCTCTTGCAATCCCCTTTGGAGGGTCTGGAGTCCTGCTGTAAGGATTTCTTGGATGCGAACTTTGCAGCAAAGAGAAAAGTTACCCAAATACAGAAGGAGGAGAGGAACCAGAGGGGAAAAGCCCCTTGAGAAGCAATTTCGCCCTATGCTCATTAATGATCCTGGTTCCAAACCCTCACAAATGGAGCATCCTGAATCCAGATGTGCCACTCCCAAACAGTACTTACACTTAAGTTGTGTATCATGGGATGGCAATTTTGTCTCGGCAGGACATGCACTTTTTAAAACCTTTGTCCGCACTACAAAAAATGAACAAGAATACACCACAAACTATCACACAAAAAAACACTAATTAAACGTAGGGGGGCAAATACAAGGAAGCCCAAAAGATTGTAAGACCAAGAGAACAAGAACAAACTACCTACCTAGCTATCTAAGACCACCGAACTACAATAACATACAAAAAAGGGTAAGGGAATAGCAAAATCTTACCACTAATACTACGCTAAGGTCCCAAAATCAAAGAATGCTGAGTGGAACCAAGATTGAGCTGCCGACCTGAATGGTGGCAAACTAGATCTGGAGATTAGCGTGAGGAGCTGGGAGTTATTGGGTAGGGGAAGCGCAATCAAGTGGGCTAAAGACTTGAAATTGGTCGGTGTTGGATCTGAAGTCCCATAGATTGAAGCCAGACAGAGCACACATCAGATCAGAGTATTTAAAATAACAAGTAAATGCATCTTTGGTTTTCAAGACGCCCCATTTCCTCATTACCTGCTGGTCTCTGAAGGGTCCAAATTCCAAATCTGAAATTTTTGCTAATAAAGTATTTAACTCAAAGCATGGGAGGGACTGCCTGCTTACATCATTTTGTAATACACTTTTTAACCATTAAAATGACTACATTCATGGCTGCAAGCTTAGATTTAGATCCGCTTGGAATTTCTGATGCCCCCCAGCAAGAACTCCCTGGGTGTTAAGCACATTCCAATGACAGAGACAGAAGACACAATTTCATCTACTTCCTGTTTAAGCCATGATAAGGGACACTCCCCAGATATATGCAACCAATCCACTGGACTTCATCCATGGCATCTCCAGCATCTAGAGGACAAGACTGGAAAGACATATGCCAACCTTACTAGTGTACAAAAATATCTGAACTAGCACTGCCAGCCAAAGAACCTACATTTTCTAGAATTACTTGCATACTTCAGTGTTATTAATAGCATACTTCAGTGTTAATAGCTTTATACAGTCACTAGGACATATCGCTACTTTTATTCTCGGTCTCCCACATAAGCCTGTATTTCTCTGTATTTCCCAGCTTTAAACTAAATAATAACTTATAGGGTTTTCCTATTGCACCCTTACTGCCAAATGACTGCCTCAAGTCCAGAATCCATGAAACTAAATTAACAATCTTTACTGCCCACCCTACATTAACTGTTAATATAACAAATTCATGAACTTCATAGAAAGAAAGTACAAGATTATGCACTTTGGAGGAAGGATCTCAAGGAAAACATGCCAGTCTTGGTGGGATGACCTAGCTGGCTTATGGAGAATGGTTTGGGGGTAACAATCACTCCAAGATAAATCATGCTATGCAGTATGAACTTCTACTGGCAAACCTAGTAAAGGTATGGGAGACAAAGCATAGGAAATGCTTACCAGAGATGTTGTATTCATCCTTCCACTGCTCAGCTTAATCACATGCCCATATTTTGCATTATAGTGTGTGTTTTTTTTTTTTTGGCCCCCCCCCTTTGCATGTCCTCTAGCTGACCATCAAATGCTCTCCAGGGCTTCAGGTATACCTCCTCTAACCTTAACACTATCCCCTGGGACTGGACTTTACTAGAGATAGGTTAGGAAAGAACAATGGGTAGAGGGGAGTACACATCAACATCAGATATGTTGACTTTTTTTTTTAATGCCTTAACTGGGTGGAGCATGACAACAAATGTGATCACACAGTGTCACTTAGCTCCCCGCTTCAATGCCAAAATGTTAAAGGTAATCTGCTTCAAAACTTCAGTGCTATTCCCATCACTAGCGACACACCTAATCAATGGCAGAAACCTCTCATTCCCCAACTGCGTCAACCAGCAAAAAGATACTCCTTCCCAATCCCCTGGCCTGGCACCTCCAGCATCAGATCCACTAGTCAAACTCGGGTCAGCAGGGTTGTAGTTGGGACTTCATCCCTCTACGCTACAGAAGTGGAGTGATGTACAGTTCTGGTCATCGTACAGACTTTGTGAAAATCAACCTGCAGAATAAATTCAACATGGGGTTACTAAAATAACGAAAGCTGTGGAAGGCCCATTAAAGCAGAGACTTAGAAACTAAGTAGTTATAAGAGCTGTGATTTATTGACACTGTGTTGTTTGGGGTGAATTGAAGGGGAAGGACAAAGGAGGGCGTGATGATCGGGGAGAGACGGGTGAAGGCTGCCAGCCTAGTCAAATAGAATTTCATAGGTTCATAGATTAGTATTAGGCTAAGAGCCCTTGTGGGCCATTTTAAGCCTAGCCAATTACCCCATGTCAGAATCCAACCCTGCACCTTTTGTTTGTAAGGCAGACACCTTAACCATTATGCCAATCCCCTACCCAATTTGATACATAATTCTATCAACTGTATAAATAAATGTAAAATACAGGCTTGTTTTTTTAAATGTAAGAAAACACTGTAAAATGTGAACTTAAAAATTGTTGCAACATTGCCATCTGCTGTAAGGAAAACCAACCACGTATTTCAAATGTGTCTTTTTAAGTTGGAAAGATCTTATGAATCTCGTTAATGTTTTACAAGTCGGCTCCAGTGCAGCTGGATGAAGGTTTCATGCCCATTGTTTTAAGGCAAAAGTTTATGACAAAAATTTAGATGAGGAATGTGCTTTATTGCTCTAGTTTCTGTTAGAATATACATGTGAAATGTCTTCTATTGTTTTAAGTTTCTCTGCAGGTGTTAGATTGTTAAATACTGCAGTTTGTTTGCCTGGGAAAACCTAAGTGTCAGAAATGATGTAATATGGGGAGGGACCCAGCAAACATGTTTATTAGTAATGTTTAAAATACTACTTCTCACAAGAGACTGGAAGCATTTTGACTTTGGACATCCAACTTCTCAGCACTCTGCCTTATGCTCACATGTAAGTTTTAGCACTGTGATTTCTTGTAGGAATAGTTAAAGTTAGTAAAGATTAATTGGGTATTTTTCTTTGAAATCAGATCCTTCCTACTGTATTATTTCAAGTTTGTACGATCTCTGAATTCTTAAGATATATCTGTGGTGTAGTAGTTTTGCATGGTGTTTTAATTATTTATTATTAAATATTTTTAAAACCTACCTGTGGCTGATTTGTGTAGAGATAAGCTCTAGAGTACATTGCATATTCATAGAGGCTATTGTAATAGGCCACTCTAAAGTAAGCCTTGACTGTTAGTCATACCACCATTGGATAATAATATTGCACAGTAATAATTGGACACCCTTTTAAGGGCCTTTTAGTAGCTGATATTATTAACTGGGTGGTGGCAGTAATTACTACCATATAGTCTGGGTAAAGGGGCACAGTTGGAGAATCTGTGTCAGCCTTTCCCAGGAGTGTCTGTGAAGTTGTATAAATACTTATCTCAAAGTGTGTGTGTGTTGTGTCAGCTACTTGGCCAGGGACACGAAGAACTGGTTGGACAAAGAGGGTACTGGAGGTTTTAGCTTGCCCAATTAGGCGGAGACCTGGACCCTATAGCTGTGCCAGTGGAATGTCTTATTGGACTGGACTGACCTCTGGATCTAACTTCAAGGAGTACACAACTGGAAGCTTCCCTAACTTGTCTTCAAAAAGATCAGCATAGGTAGAAAAAATGTGCTTTAGCAAAATCAGAGTATCTTTCAAGCTAACATGGTGGACTTCCTTATTAAATAAAAGCAGTCCCATTTTCAAACTGTATCTGAGTCCTAATAATGACTGGACGTGCCTCTTGACCAAATAAAATAATAAGTTGTAGCTTCTTCCAGCAGAGTAACATGAAAGCACTACTGAGCCTTCAGTCTGAATTTCTTCACCTCCAATCTTCGCAAACCTTGTCAAATCTTCTCACCACAACACACTCTGGCAAATGTTTCTGCTGACATAACATTGCACGTGGAACCTGTAATACAAAATGCTTCATTCTTTGCCCTAAAATCTACTGCATTAACTGTTTCATGAAGCACCGACACACCATCAACATAAAGAGTAGGGTTGCAGCTCTCTAACTGATCAACTCATTTCTTAAAATGTTCCCTCTTAATAAAAGAACGTGGGCCTTTTGATTTATAAAACCTTTGGAAATGATTCCACTTATTTGTGGCATTGCTGACCAAAAACTAAACACGTTTTCCTTTTAGATTCATGGCTTCCACCACAATTATGACAGTTGGCAATGAAACGAAGTTGGGGCCCATGCTTTGAGTTTGCTGACTCACTCTTATGAGAACTGTGGAATTTGATAGAAAGTTCTGGGGTTTACCAGTGAGTGCTACAGGGGCTACAGTTGCTGCCATGTGCTTGGGCCGGTTTCTTTTAACCAAGTGCTGCATAGAATCAACATGAATTAATCACTGGGCCTTCTAGAGCTATTCTCATTTGTAAGTATATTTGTGTGCTTTTCTGTGAGCTCATATCTGACAAATCTCAATGGCCTTATTCAAAGTTAAATCACAGTTGCAAAGCAAAATTTTCTCACAGCATCAACTTTAATACCACACACAGGTAAGTCTTTTATCAATTCATCCCTTAAAACACCAAATATGCATATTTTACACTTATTTTTCAAGTCGGTTATATATGCTTGAAAAGTATCACCAGGCTTTTGATCTCTTGTATAAAATGAGTGCCTTTCCATTGTAACATTTGTCTGGGGATTACACATTTCTCTGAATTTACTTTTTAAGCACTCAGGGTCCTCCCTTGACTCAACCGATACAACAATATGATGGCTTTCCCCTCTCCTGCATATATAGCAGGTGCATACACAAATGAACATTCCCTTTCAATGGCTTCTGACCCAGCTAAATTAAGCAGAATAAATGCCTTTGTATAGCCATCTTTATCAGAAAATGTAGCCTGAACGAAAATGTCATACTCTTGCTCAAACACACTCCAGTTCTCAGCAACATTACTGTCAAACACAACTGCACTGGTTTTTCGAACACCATCTGCCATGCCCACAAAGTCTGCAAACACACTGAAAACACGTACGAACAAACTGTTCTGTAAGCTTGTAATAACATTCAAATGCACAATAAACTCTTCAAAATACTGTACTTTGCAAAATATGCTCCGAAATGGCTGTATTTTGCAAAATACCTTTCCTGTAATACTGCACAAACATGCAAACACTTTAAACACATCTGATAACTCTTAACATCTTTGATTAAGACGAAAAATATGTGCTAAGCAAAAATGTAGTTTTATGCAATTCAGACTTTGTTTCAAACAATTTCCATAGTAATTAGAATATTTTTTATCAGACATATCGGTGTATGCGAATATTGTTTAGAGCATTCTGTATGCCTCGTTTCATACTTTGCGAAGAAATAGTGCTGAGCAAGTTTTAACATCTGAAATTCATTTCTGACCTGTTTTGCAAAGTAAACGTACAGTAGGGATGATTCACTCCTTTAATATTTCTCCAGTTTCAACTGAGTGCCTCTATCTCGAACTGAAGAATCTGAATCCCAGCCTGGTCCCATGTCCTTTTAGACATGTTGCTTCTTCCCTCTCTAACATAGATGACAAGCAGGCAGGGTATTTCGTTTAGATGCATTAATACATAGAAACACATTAGGATGGATAGCAGCATCATAAAATACAACCAAACTGGTTAACAGACTTACATACATACATGCTTACATCTTAACAGCTTACTACAAAATGGCAGTCAGGCTCGCATGCGCTCAGTATTTATACTTGTGCAAGCCCTTGGACAGCTTCTTAAAGATGTATACACACGTTGATCTACAGATATATTTATAAAATCTTATGCAAAACAGTTTGGCTCCACAAAAGGGGTGATACGTTGACCTAGAGACATCCAGGTAACCCCAGATACTGGAATCAAATTAGATTACATTGAAAAAGAACTGCACAAACTGGATCCAAACAAAGCACAGGGAGGAAACAGAATTAGTAACAATTACCAGAAAACACTTCAGCAAGAACTTACAGGTCATATTATTTATTTTACATTTGTTGACCGGGATAGTCCGACTGGATTAATGTCCATTTTCAGCAGAGGCCCGGGGAGAAAAGCTCCAAGGTAGACAGACACAGTAATAACAAAGAAGGCAAATTACAGATGTTATTTATATGTTGTTTTTGTAAATATCATAACAAATAAACAAACATATAAATATGGGGAGATCCAAGATTGGAAATATGTGCTTATTAAACCTGTCTTTAAGGGAAAGGGGAGAAGGACAAACCCAGTCATAACAGACCCTTAAGTCTACATTCATGTTGTGGAAAAATAATGGAGAAGGTAATATTGGATAAATTATTGCCAGAATTGTATAGGCTGGGACTTGAAACCATACATCAGCATGCATGTGTTGAAAATAGATCTATTACCACCTGCAACATGATGTTCTATAACATGTACTTTTGATAAAATGGATAGTTGCATGGCTAACAAATAGGACATGGCAAGTATCATACAGCAACTGGACAGCTGAAATCCTTGGTTACAGTCGGTGTGTCCCACAGGGTTCCGTCGTAGGCCCTTACTTGTTTAGAGTGCATCTTTCAGACCGAACTTTCTCATCTGAGGTGTTCTGCAGTCTATATGCAGACGACCTGAAATTGGGTAAACTGATTACATGCGTTAACAGATGAGGCATGTCTGCAAAATAACTTTACTAAATTGACCATTTGGGCACAGGAGAATAATATGCTGATAAATGCATCAAAAACTAAGCATATGAGATTTGGGAGACATAAAATGATAGGTGAATTTTAATACAGCACATACTGATTGAAACTGTGGACTCATTTAAGGATCTGGGTATATGGGTAGATCCAGCTATGAGTTTTCCTACGTTTCAACCAATTGGTTAATGATAGTTATAGAGCTATATAAATCTTTTTATACAACCTAAAGTCTAGGGAATCAAAAATAATGACGTCATTGTTTGTCAGTTACATTAGATCCAAACTGGAGTATGGAATAACAATATGGAAATCTTATAAGAAAACAAGCATGAGTAAACTGGAAAGAGTACAGCAGAAATACACCAAGGGCATCAATGGATGTGAAAATTTACATTCTTATGAAACACTAAAATATCTGAACTTGTACAGCGTCTCTTACAGATATCCAAGAGGAAATCTTATTCGGGTATATAGGGCATTTAGAGATGACTACCTCTGAGAATGTTTGGGGTTATCAAGAAGTATTACAGAATCATCAGACAGTCTATGCAGAAGATTCTATAGGAATGAGAAGTGTACTAATTGGTTCTCGGACAGAGTAGCTGATGCATAGAACAGACTACCAAATTACATTAAAACAAGTACTAGTATAGATATTTTTAAGAATAGCCTGGACACTTATTATAGGAACAAGTGTTTTGGTATATTGGCAAGCTAGAAGGGTATTAATGCCTGTGCTTGAAATATTTGTAAGTATTTATTTGTATGCATCTACATATATGTAGCACTTGGACTGACTCAAAAGATAGACCGTTTTCATCCAATGACAGTGCTATCATTTGCATAAGACATTACACCAAGGTCCCATTCTGCCTGAGTTGGTGGTAGCTCAGGTGGATGTAAAAGATCACAGCACTCATCAAAACAAGTAGGAGGACATTCCCCAGTGCTTAGACAAATGTTCCCTAGTCAGTATGAATACCACGTGGAGTCTTTCCTGAAAAGGGGATCAATTACCTAGTGGGACTAACCCATTCAACATACTCAAAAGATAGACAGTTTTTATCCACCAGTATTACTTAATTCAATGGCAGTGTCAGTGGCTCAACAGGTAGCACAAATTTGACGCTACATGGTCAGAAGGCTGATGGTTCTATTCCCACCTCATGTGTTTGGATTAACCTTTCATTACTAACTACAGTGTATCATGGGGTAGGAGTGCAGTACTTCTGATAGTGCTATCATTTGGACAGAGACATTAAACCAAGGTCCCATCTGCCTGAGTTGGCGGTAGCTCAGGTGAATGTAACAGATCCACAGCACTCATGAAAACAAGTAGGAGGACGTTCCCCAGTGCCTAGACAAAATTTCCCTAGTCAGTATGAATACTACGTTGAGTCTCCCCTGAACAGGGATCAATTACCTAGTGGAACAAACCCACTCAATAAAACTAAGAGAACACAGCAGTCAAGCTAGGTATTTAACAATTTCTTCACAACATAAAACCATATTTCTTTCCTGTACAGTACTGCAAGTGCTGGGACTATATTAAATTGTTTATATTTACAAACTGGATTAGTTATCCTTAATACATTCTCTCCATGATATGATGATACCAGGAAAAAGCCAATGTAAAAAGACATAAGGGCCTATATTAGTAATTCCAGTACATAGTTGCACTGCATTTTGCTAATTAAGTGCAACTATCTGTTGGCATTAAAATGAAAGTTATGTACTTAGCATGATGACACATCCACGTTCTCATTTTCATCCAGTCCAGCATTTGGGTTGTCAGATCAGACTGGATCTGACCTCAGCAACTTCTTCTAGAGCTGTGGATCTGAGGCTCTGACTCCTCGCCTACTCATAATTCCCTCCTCTCCACTAAATCACCTGAGATTGAGTTTGCTGACTTTACCTAAATTGTAGGTATAATCTTGTAACTGAAGAAATCTGTAGGTGTCAGTGTTGACAGACCTGTTAATACCACAGTAACCACAGGAACATTTTGAAAAGACAGGGCCTTAGCTGGGTCTGTATGAACACCAGAAGCTGTCAGTGACAATTTGGAAGGGGGAAGGAGGAATGGATGCTGAAATGGACAAAACTGAGACAGCATGGATCTATTGTTATAGTAAGTACATAACTTTCATATCGGATTGCTGTCTATTTTCGTCCAATTCAACATTTGAGACACATTCCCAAGCTGACAAAAACACACCTGGTTGTATCAAGGAAAGACATTCCTGAGAATAGTGGAACCAAAGGATGAATGTGCTCTGGAGAACATATCCAATTTACAATGAGATACAAAAGTGTGGACCATGAACCATGTTGATGCTTGTACAAATGTTACCAATGGGAACTCTCTTCATGAACGCTACAGAGGTAGCTATTGCTCTCGTGGATTCATGTGTAGGGTAAACCCCTTCAGTATACACAAAGAAAATGCAGTCTGATAGCCATTTAGAAATTGTGACTTTTGATACATTTCTCCCCAATTTTACTATAGAAAAAGGATACAAACAGATGATCTGACTTTCTTATATCCTTGGTACGGTGTAAATAGAATCTGACTGCTGTCTGTGAACATCTAGTGTGAGCAGCTGATAATTCCATTTGTCTGAGAACTTGGGTAAAACGACTGTAAAATCAAATTGATTCAAATTTGCTTTGGATGTCACCTTTGCTAGAAAAGAATAATTTGTTCAAAAGCTTACTCTATTTTCACGGAAAATGCGATAAGGTGGTTTCATGACAGTGCTTGTAATTCGGAAATCCATCTAGCGGATGTAACTGGAACCAGAAAAAAGGTTTTCCAAGAGAGATATTTAAGATCTACTGAGGCTGCAGAGTCAAAAGGTTTCTGATTTGGGGTTTGAAGCATGACCTTCCCATGGGGGAACTGGATCCCTAATGGGTGGTCTTAGCAGGAAAGTTCCCTTGAGTAAAGTTTTGGAAATTTTGAGAGTCAGAGTAGTAATTATGCCCTATGCAAAAGTTTGAAATGGCAGGCATTTGCATTTTGACAGCAGAAAAACTAGACCCTTGGCTAAAAAAGTTCTGATAGAAAATCCAAGCTCTCAGAGAGGAGTGGAGAATGGATTCAATCTCCTCGAAGATGACCAGATAGGAAATCTTTTCCACTTACTTTGATAAATCTTTTGTTGACCGTTTTTGTGAGAAAGAATATGGACCACCAATGAGGAAAGCCTGGAATCTCTGGTTATCATCAAAACTGTAATAATCATGCCATCAACTTTAGGAGTTGCAGATCTAGTAGAGACAACCCAGATGGGTGACTCAGAAGATCTAGGCTGGGATCCAACACCCAAGACGGATGTATTAAATGAGATCAAAGGAAGAGGAACCAAATCTGCGGGGATCAGAAAGGAACAACAAGGATCAATCTGGTCTTGCACCTTGTGGCTTTCTGAGTGAATTTTGTCAAAAGTGGTATGGGGGGAAAGGTGTACAGGAGACCCAGATACCAACTATGGACTACAGCATCTCTCAGCGACTGTCCCTGTGGCAGGATAAGGGCAAAGCTATAGAGTGTCAAAGTCCTGACTGGAAGAGACATCTCTGAAAACTTCAGAGTCAACTCCACCACCAGAATTCTGACACAGAAACTTTGGATCCAAGACTCATCTGGTTCTGAAAGAATTGGAGTCAAAAGAGTAAGGAATGTAGCCGACTAAGTTACCTGAACTGTCGGATCTGACTGAGGTGCACTGGAAGGACTTGGACCTGTTGGAACCAGATCTGAAGAGTGAACTGGTACTGGAGAAAAGGGTGATGGGGTCAATGGGCCTGTACCTGGAGATCCCCTCGGGAACAGTGCTGGAAGGACTTCCAGTTGGATTTATGTCCTTAAGAATTTCCTCATCATAAGGTCAAAGTCCATTTCAGTAAGGCTTCTGGTGGATTGGGCTGACATTGAGGATGATGATGCCACATATGAGGGCCTAGTAAAACATCTTTCTTGAAAGAGATAGGCAAATGGAGCGGAGGGCTCACTGGTTCTGGTGAGAATTTAGCTTGAGAAGAGGGCATTCAGAACTGACTAGTTAGTTGATTCAAATTCCCTGGTGTTTTAGGTGCCAGACTTTAAGGATCAGTAGGATCCAGGGACCTTTACCTTGACTTCTCAGATCTCTTATCCAACAATTTTATCTCTTCACATCTTTCTTCTGTAGACTTTTCTCCTTATCTTTCTCCTTACATTTATCTCTTTCCTTTTCTTTTCTCTGCTTTACTCCTTGGGGAATCTGAAGCTGGTCTAGTTGCAGAAAACAGACAGAAAGAAGATGAAGATCCTGTCTGAGGAAGAGCAATCCTTTTAAAACAAGTTTTTCTTTTTTGCCTTGAATAGCCATGGATCCAAAAGGAGGACAAATATCACAGTCAGTCTGAAGGTAGGCAACGCCTAAGCAATAAAGCGTGCAGGTCTTGAGGAGGAATTTTATGCCTGACAGCCAAGTACTTTTTAAACCCTTAAGATTTGTCTGACATCAGAAAAATTTGTAAAAAAAAAAAAAAGAATTACATTCTAATACTTAATGCATATTATGCTTATTTAAGAAACAGTTATGCCTATAAACCTTACAGGTAATCAGTAGCACACAATACTATCTACAAAAAATGCGCACACACACACACACACACACACACACACACACACACACACACACACACAAAACTAACAGCTAATCTGTTTCCAACTACCTTACAACTATCCTAAAGTTATTTTAAGTTATAATCACAACACTATACAATATAAAACTACACTAAGCATCCTAAAAGGAAAGGGAGGAGTTAAAAACATCTATTTTTGTAAGAAAAAAAAGTCACTTTCACATATTGTGAAAAGCAGAGCTCTTGGGCACACATCTGGAAGAATCAGGCAACAAAAGAGATCTGAGGTAACCTAGTGGATCAGGGGGAATTATGGGTGGGAGAGGAGTTACAGACTCAGATCCACACCTCGAGAAGAAGGTGTCGATGTTGGATCCAACAACGCATACACTGAATTAGACAAAGACAGTATCGGATCCCTAGTATTATTCTTATGTACAGAGTGTATGTCATACTAGTACAGGAATGCAGTTTGCACTAAGGCAGTTCCAGATCAAACTTCAAAGACCTCCAAAGCACAATGGCACAAAGCACATTCAGCAAGTTACGCCTTCCCCCTCATATAACACAAGGAGTCTCAAAAGTCACAGATGCTCAGCACATAAGGCAGGCATCGAATCCATTGTAAGACGTACAGATGTACCTCTTACCAGGCTGAACAAGGAAAGAGGGAGGGCTAGTTATTTATCTGGTGTCAGATCGGTCAGTCTTATTTATTGACATTTGTTTACTGGGAAGGTCCACTGGGCTGAAAAAAAAAAAAACATTTTCAGTGAAGGCCTGAGGAGAAAAACTCCAGTGTACAAAACAATCAATGCAATAACAGTACAATATAGTTACAACAGGAGGTAAAATCTTTACAAGAGTTACTACAGTTGGCAGAAAAACATGCTACAAAATAGTAAAAGTAAATTCAAACTGTACAAAAAATAAGCAAGTTCAAACAGTAAAAGAGTAAAGGAAATCAGGTTAATTTGAGATAGGATTGTCAGTTTGAGAATGGGGCAGCTGTAAAATCCATATCAGAAATGAAGTAAAAGGGGATGGCAAGAAGGCATAGAATAAAACAAGTAGACAAGTGCTACTAGAGGTTAATTAAAGACTTGGAATGTTTAAAGAGAAGAATAAAATAATTAGTAGTGATTAGTAGGATGTCAACGACAGTTTGAGTGGAGGAAGTGTGTGTTTTAAGTATTTAGATAGGCGTGAAAGGCAGTACTGGGTCCGAGCTTGGAAAGAAGAGAGTTACATGATAGCATCAGACATGGTAGAGCAGTTAAAAATCCAGTTGGAGAAAAGGTGCTTGTGTAGGGCTGCTTTGAATTTAAAGGGATGTTGCTCAGATCGGATGGAGGAGGGGAGATTGTTCCAGAGTCTGGCCATAGTTCAGGAGTGTAGAAGTTTACCTGCAGGTGGATTAGGTTTATGAACCTATAGTAGGTTTTGATTTTTTGATTGCAATGACCTAGAAGGTAAGGGGAAAATAAGATGCTGAGTGCAGGGCAGTCCTGAGGCTTGAAAATAAATCTGTGAGAGGTGGTTATCTGAAGGAGTAGTAGGTAATGTGGGAATTCAAGCCACTGGAGGTTTCTTAAGGCTATACAGTGAGGAGTTGAATGGTGACAATTAGAGACAAACTTGGCAATCTTGTTGCAACAGGACTCTACTTTAGTTTCAGGGAGGACTGCAGATTAGTCATTAAGGGAGCACCGTAGGTTAGGGAAGGAAGTAGACAGGAGAGGACTAAAGCTTCTTTAGTTGAAAGAGAGGAATTTGTTGTGCCTGTACAGAAGCCCAAGTTTTTTTGTGGGTTTTTGAGTTGTTGAATTGAATATGTAAATCAAAATTTAGATCGTCTATTATAACTCTTAATAGTTTGGTACTAGCTACCATTTCAATTTGTAATGAATTCAGTGAGAGAATGTTAAAATCCAGTATGTTGATAGTGGTGTTTCTTTTAGGGTTGAACAGCACAAGTTTTTTTTTTTTGGCATTTAAGGAAAGATGATTTTTGTGGAGCCAAGATTCAACAGAAGAAAATGCTGTTTGCGTCATTTGTTGTAGACTAGTTGGGTGCAGAGCAGACTATTGTTGAGTCGCCAGCATATTGGAATAGGGAGGTTTGTGATATAACTTGGCAGAGGTTGTTTATGAATAGGTTAAATAGGAGGGGGCCAAGGATTGAACCTTGTGGGACGCCGGTGGGGTTGTGGAGGTAGGGTGAGACAAGCAACCCTATCAGAGAGATAGCTTTTAAACCAGTTAAGGGACTGGGGAGACCGTCCTGAGGAAGAGAGTTGCGACAGAATGGATAGAGTGGGAAATCGTGTCAAATGCTTTAGAAAGGTCTAGAAAGTGAGCAGATGCTATACAGCCAGAGTCACGGATTTTGTTAATAGTATCTAAGAAGGATATTAATGCAGTAGAAGTACTGTGCCCAGGACAAAATCCACGTTGGTTTTAGGAGAGAATGTTGTTAACAGGTAGTGCGCTAGTTGGTTTTGAATAAATTTTTCGAGAATTTTAGATATAGGGGAAGGAAGAGCGATGGGCCGGAAATTTGAGATATCAGAGGAAGGGCCTCCTTTACGGAGAGGAAGGACGATGGCTTTTTTTTCCAGGGAGAGGGAACATCAGATTCTTGGATTGACCTATTGATTAGAATGCTGATAGGATAGGCTACAGCATTAGCAGTAATCTTAAGGAATTTGACAGGAATATAGTCAGCTGAATTTGAGCAGGGTTTTAGCTTTAGCAAGAGTTTTTTTTTAAAGGAAGTGGAGATAGGAGAGAAATTGAATTCAGTATGAGAGGTGGGTAAATTAAAGTTTTGCATGGGTGTATTTAAGCATGTGCTATTCCGGGGTAGATGGGAAGAGGAGAGGGGATTAAGGTGATGGTTGCTAGGTAGAGGGGAGGAAAAGGAGGCTGTCAGATTAGCTATTGTTTCAATGAAGTAAGAGTTAAATTTTGAGGCTATGAAGTCGGGTAACATGTTAGGGAAAGGGCAGGGGTTGGATTTAGTGCCAGGGTTCAAGAGACTGTTGACAGAAGACCAGAAGAGTTTCGGGTTATTTTTCCTATATGATTGAAGGTTCCAGAAGTATTGTTGTTTACCTTTGTGGACAAGTTTTTTAGAAAGGTTGCGAAGTTGTTTGTAATGGAGGAGGTTGGTGGGCTGATTAGAATTAAGCCAACACTTCCACAGACACTAAATTCCTTGAACAAGCAGCACCAGTTCATGCTGGTGTCAATGACACGTGGTGTACCTTGCTGAACTATATGAAGAGAAACATGATGGAGCTCCCTAACATTGAACAACATTATACCCTCCCCAAGGATGCTGCAATAAGAGCAAAAATTAATTGACTTCAATAATTGGCGTAATTTTTGCTGTCATTCGAAGGGGGCCAATATTTGTCAGCCTGGGAAGATATGATCGAAAGACCATACTTCTTCAACAGGGATGACCTGCATCAGTCTACTCTATGATATAAATTATTGGTGAAGACGTTTTCCACCCCATAGTGCCTTTTTTTAAAGCAATACCAACCTGGCAAAGCCACCAATATCATAAAACAAGCAAAGGAAAATATGAAGGTGTTACTGATCAACACTAGAAGTCTAAACAAACTCCACTCCCTACAAGACCTTCTCACCTTATAGGACAAGCAGGACAATGACGGCTGTGTAGTGACAGAGATGTGGTTTAAAATGGCTGTGCCGGACTATAATGCCTTCCACATGTTTATACCAGGTAATGAACAGGAGGGGAAAAAAGAGGAAGTGTGTCAGTCTTCATCTGGAAGAAACTCTCATCAAGACTGCTAAAGCAGCATAATGCACTAGAGCTTCTTTGTGTCCAAATAACAATCAGAAAGGTCCCATGCCATGCCATACCATACCATATTAGCTAGCTACACAACTCCCTCCATGACTTAAAGCCACCGTGCCTATCTACAAGAACCACAATCAATCTGTATTAAACCCAGTACCATGTTCCAAGGTGATCTAAGCTATCCAACTATAGACCACTAGTGCACAAGCACAGAAATTTCTGGACTTTGTCAATACAAATGCCCTGGAACAATTACTCAGAATACCCACTAGGGGGAATACCATCATGGACCTTGTCCTTATTAAGATGGGGCATCTTACAGATCCCTTACATATCTTCCGTCACTTGTTAGGTCTGACTATAAAGCAGTCTTATTTAAAATACAACTGAAACCAGATTCCCTTCCACTAAAGGTACATTTAGGAATTTCTGTAAGACAAACTACCTACCTGCCAAGAGAGTTCAATGGAATATGCATCACAGCAGTCTACATCCCACCTGATGCAAATATCAGTGAAGCTTTGTCCACCTTGTATCAATCTATAAGTGATCTGCAAAACAGAAATCCAGAACATGCAATAGTAATTGCAGAAGACTTCAATCAGGCTAACCTAAAGACTGTATTACCACACTACCACCAGCATGTAAACTTTGCCACAAGGGGGGTAAATGTACTGGATAAGGTCTACACCAACATCAAAGGTGCATATAAAGCAAAACCTTATCCACATCTAGGGAGTTCTGACCACCTAGCCATCATGCTGGTTCCAGCTTATAAATCCATACTGCAAACCAGTACACCCGCTAAAAAAACAAATAAGGATCTGGCCTGAGACAGCAATCTCAGCGCTACAACACTGCTTCGACTGTACAGACTGGTCAGTGTTTGGAGAGGCTGCTGTGACAAATAACCATGTTGAATTGGACACATATACTGAGTCGGTCACAGCTTACATTTCTACGTGTGTGAAGGATGCAACAAACATCAAACTCTTCATCATACAGGCAAATCAAAAACCTTGGCTAATTAGTGAGAGGTACGCACTCTCAAAAGTAAGAAATACAGCTTTCAAATCCCAAGAAATGGAAGTTTTAAGTGTGGCCAGAGCCAAACTGAAGAAAGGTATCAAAGAGGTAAAAAGATCCTATGGCAGAAAAATCCAAAGTCACTTCAGGGACTAGAAGGATACCAGGCAACTATGGAAAGGAATTCAAACCATCACAGACTACAAGCCTACATCAGCTTCATGTAATGATAGTATCCAGTTTCTGAACTAAATGAACAAATTCTTCTAGGTTTGATGCTGACAACAAAACAACAGCATGCAGAATCCCTGAAGACAAGGATGCAGTGGTGCTGAGCTTCAATACAATTGATGTTACTAGAACCCTAAAACGTGTCAACCCGAGGAAAACAGCTGGCCCTGACAACATCATGGGCAGGGTACTAAGGGAATGTGGGACGGAACTGGCTCCAGTACTCACATCTTCAACACCTCACTCCATCTAGCCAGTGTTCTGAAATGCTTCAAGGAGATGACTATCATTCCTCTACAAAAGAAACCACAGCCAACAACTCTGAATGACTACCGACCAGTTGCTTTAACCTCGACGGTAATGACGTGCCTGGAGAGGCTGGTCAAAGATCATATAGCCTCAATCTTACCTGCGACACTGGACACACTGCAATTTGCATACAGAACAAACCGCAGTACAGGGGATGCCATCTCACTAGCTCTCCATGAAACACTAACCCACTTAGAAGACAAAAACTGCTATGCAAGACTGCTATTCATCAATTTCAGTTCTGCCTTCAAAACTGTCATGCCTCAGAATCTGATATCGAAGCTACTTTAACTGGGCATAGACTCATTTATGCAACTGGATTCTGAGCTTCCTTACTGAAAGACCTCAAAAGGTTAGTGTGGGAGACAACAGCTCTGGAAATAGCTTCCTGAACACAGGTGTACCACAGGGGTGCATCTTAAGTCCTCTACCTTTCACTCTGCTGACACATGACTGCATTGCCACACATGACACAAACAGGATCATCAAATTCATGGATGACACCACTGTTATAGGCCTGGTCAAAGACGGAGAGGAGGAGGCCTACATGAAAGAGATTAATCAACTACTAGTCTAGTGTGACAGCAACAATCTAGCACTGACTGTTAGCAAGACAAAGGAGTTGATTGTTGATTTCAGAAGATCTCAAGTACCACACAAACCTCTAGTGATGAAAGGGATGACAGTGGAAAGGGTCAAGAGTACAAAGTTCTTGGGTCTTCATATCACGGAGAACTTAGCCTGGTCAGTCCACGTACCTAGCACAGTCAAAAAAGCTCAGCAATGGTTGCACTTTCTAAGGAAACTTAGGAAAGGAAAATTACCAAGCTCCATACTTCAGAACTTTTATAGGGGCACCACTGAAAGTGTCCGAACAAACAGCATTGTAGTCTGGTATGGGAGCTGTAACAATCAGGATCAGAAGGCTCTTAAGAGAGAGTTGTAAGGTTGGCAGAAAGAATCATTGGCACCTCCCTTACAACTCTGGAGGATCTACACAAATCAACAGGGCCAAAAAGATTTCCAACGATCCAATGCATCCTGCCAATGGTCTGTACACTCGCCTGCCCTCAGGCTGGAGATACAGAAACCTGCATTGTATGACCACCAGACTAAAACTGGTTTCTTTCTGCTCTCTGTTAGGCTGTTGAACTCTTCAGAAAAATGAACCATGACATCTGTTACATAACTAACCTATCAAGAGGCTTATTTTGTGGATGTGCAATAACTAAGTGCAATACTAAGGTATCCCACCTATACACTGAAGGACTGTAAAGTGCAATATACAAACTGTGCAATAATTCAGTCTATTCATAGGTATGCTGCTATTGTTTCAATTTTACTTTGACAATATTACCTTCATATTGTTCCTTGTCTTTGTCTCCTGTTCTGGGATGGGTGTGGGTCACTGCTGCTTACAAATTGCTACTTATCAAAATTCTACTGTGATATTTTATTAATTTTTCTCTGTCTATATGTGCAACTGTTTCCTGCATTGAGAACAAAGCACTGTAATTTCATTTAGCTACACTGCTGTGTAGTTCTGAATAACAATAAAGTTTTCTTTGACTTGACTGACTACTTCTAAGTGATATACTGGCAAGCTTCAGATCCCCAACAAACCCATTTAACTCCACTAAATATCAAGAAACATACACTGCCACACTATACCAGCATGTAATCAGCTACAGAGATGCAGCTGTACCCCGTAGTAAGAAGCTCAGGGTAAACCCCAGAAACAAACCCATGTGGTGGAACCATAACATCTACAACACATGTTGGTTATGTGCAGTAACTCCATCACTATGGGTTCAGAGGTGTCCCACACGGTTCTATGCTGGGACCTCTCCTGTTTCACATCTACTTCGCTAAAGTAAAAGCGAATACCAAAGGGTTCTGGCTGACTACGTTTACAATAAAAGAAAGAAAATTTTGACCAAATGCAAGAAGAAGAATTCCCAGAATGCTACAGCTCCCATCAACGAAATAAACAACTCAGGAGCTTAACACAATCCACCAAAGACAACTTTGAGGCTACAATAGCTATCCAACCAAAAGACAATCACTGGGCATTTTTTAGTTATGTTCATAATCTCAAAAGCACAACTCGGCAATGTACTGAACTGATTATGACCAAGGTTACTTGCACTGAGGTTGGGGATATATAGCCAACCTACTGGCCAATAACTTTACTCCTCTCTCATCCCTCCATCTATCCCTCAAGATATACCCGATACTGGTTCGCCTCTAGCTATCACACAAGACCAAGTCTTACCACCATTATAAAATGCTAAAAATACTGCATTGATAGGTACTGCCAATATCCCTGGATGCATCTTAAATAGCATGAAGCACAATTTAGTTACATTTCTAACACTGTTCAACCTCAGTCTCCATACAGGTTTTGTACCAAGTAAATGGAGAACAGTTAGTAATTCCCCCGCACAAGGGAGAACCTATCACAGACCCATGAGTCTGACCAGCCTCATATGCAAAGTCATTGAAAGACTTATGAAACTAATCAACAGACATAGCAAACCTCCAAACACTGAAACACTCGCGGTTTGGATTCATCAAGGCCAAGTCATGCTTACTAAACCTGGTGAATGTTTGTGAAAAGGTCACCAAAGCAATCAAAAGCAAAATGGTATCAACTGTATACCTCAGCTTGGCCAAAGCTTTTGTCACAATCCACTCAGGCACAGTGAAAAGCTACATAAACTGGGAAAAGACCCCATGTCACCCTCTGGATTGCCCACTGGCTCACAGATAGGATGCATGGAATCAAAATAGGGGAAGTTACCTCCAAAAGACACCAAACACCAAAGGTGTCCCACACAGTTCAATGCTGGGACCTCTCCTGTTTCATCTACTTCTCTGAAGTAAAAGCAAATACCAAAAGGTTCTGGCTGACTAAGTTTGCAGATAACTGCAAGCTAGCAGTAGACACTGAATCCCCAAATGATTTGCCCACCCTGCAGGAAGTTTTGTCTCAAATAACTGGTGCCAAAATCATGGACTGAAACTCAAAGCCAAAATGATACATTATTGTATCCTTTGGGAAGTCTTCTACCCCAGGGAACTACCACATTAACAATATACCCCAGAGAGTTGACCCAGCTGTTTGGGATGTGGGAACCTATGTGAACAATGACCTAACTTTCAGTCAACGTGTCCATTGTCATAAGAAAGTCCTGATATACTTCACAGCTTATAAACAAAGGGATCGTGTCTAAACCTAGGCATGTCATTGTCCCTCTTTACTAAGCCCTTATTAAGCTAATTGTTGGGTACAATTCCCCCTTTAGCATGCATCTGTCCAGACAAATGCAACAACTGGAATGCCTTCATAGATAGCTTACTAAAAGGATAGAAGACCTAAACAATATGTCCTACATGGACTGGCTCAAAGCCTTGTCAATATACTCAGTATCCTACTGACTGCTAAGAGATGATCTGTCCAGACAAATGCAACAAATGGAATGCCTTCATGGATAGCTTACTAAAAGGATAGAAGACCTAAACAATATGTCCTACATGGACTGGCTCAAAGCCTTGTCAATATACTCAGTATCCTACTGACTGCTAAGAGATGACCTGTGTCTGGCATACAAGGCATCTTTTGAACCCATAGTGATGGAGTTGGTTTAACTTTGTTTTGTCGCACATGGTATGTGTGATTGTCCTGTTGTGCAACCCATATTACCGAAATACGAAGAACTTCAAAGGATCAAATTTTGAAAATGGTTTGCTGGAAAGCCATTTCCGACATCTGATCCATGTGTTTGAATGGCAAAAAAGCATTTGCTTATTTGCCATTCAAACACATGGTGAATCGGCACTGTCATTTTTTGCAGCCGTACTTTCGGCGTTATGCACGTCGGACACGCCGGACAACAATTCAAAGGTAAACCTTGGAGTTACTGTGCATCAGCAAGTCAGATGGCATCTAAAATACTCTGTCTAGGCATCTAAACTTCTTCTGCAACATCAACAGAATGGTTTGGAGGGGCAGGTTTATCTCACAGAGGATACTGCTACAAACCTCATCCCTGTCCATATTCAAGTGCAACTTGGATCTATGGATGGGAAACAAAAAATTTAAAATTTACCCCTTGTACTCCTAAATGCTTTATCCCATGCATGGGTCTCCTCAAATTATCTATGGTATGATCCCAGTTATTCTCATTAAGGCGTAATATATTAATTATCGACCATGGGATGGGTAAAGCCAGTCTTACACCAAATGGGATAAATTTGAGCACCAAAGGGGAAAACTGGCTAAGTTTAAAATGTTCCGCAAGGGCAGCTAACCTAGTACTTACCTATGAACATAGGTGAGTAGCCTTTTCAAGCTTCACTCAAGAATTTTGCAAAAGTGGTTGAAGAGTCTGGAGGTCCATCCTTATGAAATTTATTCTGCAGGCTGGGGATCTCTGCATGCAGATCCACCACTGAACTCAGTTCCCAGCTGATCTGCTTAGGTGAATCCAGCTGGAAAAAAAGTTTAAAGTATATTTTTTTCTATTATAGACAAACTGAATCTATTGTTTTCTATATGTCAGTATTTGGCTTGACCAATATTTCAATTTCCAATACAGCACTGAGATGACCAAATCAAAAATCAGCACACCTATTCTGGACTAGAAAAATTTTGCAGTTCCTCATCTCCAGGAGGCAGGATCAGAATAGGAAAACAAGACCTCGTTATTAATCTCTGATATGGCTTCCAAAGGTTCACTGCAGCATCTAAAAAACGTCTTCTTTACAAATCACCATCAAAGCTCAGCTGTAAAAGAAGCATCACTGTACCATGTTTACCAAACAAACCGGTTACTTGTCAAACAATCACTGCTTCCTTCCTGGAACTCTAATATCTATATTTATAAAACAAAACTCTCCTCTCCCTTGCTGACTGTTTTGTACTTGGAACCTCCAATAATAACTTTAGGTCCTTTCTCCCCACCTATCCCTCCTTACAAACACCTCCAAACAAACTCCACTGCTATCCCATATTACAACCCTCTCAAAACAAACTTCACTGCTTTTTCAGTTCTGTGTCCCCAAATTTGGGAATCTCTTCAATTCTACCTCAAAGAAGCCAGCTCGTAGCCCTTACTCCAGGACAACTCAAAAAACATACTTTAAAACTAATATTAAATGCAAATGGTTGCCTTAAAATAAATCCGCTCCTTTAAGTTTTTACACTACCTCCATCCACTCAGTAATTCTGCCTTCACTTCAAGGCCTAGTAACGCTTCTGTTTACTTCTTTGTTTAAACATTTCTTTCCTTCTACCACTCCCCCCTTTTACTTCTTTCTCATTAAGAACACGGTCCTGCAAGGTTTACAAAATTTGCATGCCATACATTTAAATTCTAGGAAGTGTGTGTAACTTTGTTACTATGTTTTCTATATGAATGTTCAAATCTTCCAGCACTAGCACTGTTACACTTTAAAACCTTTACCTTGTGTTTATTTTCTTTGTTAACCCAAGGAGAGACAAAGCTCATTTGGATCAGTGATCTAAACTGATTGGCACCTTAAATAAATAAACCAGTTACTTTCCCCAACAACACTGATGCATTTGAATCCACAGGTTAATATCTTCAACCTAAGCAAATGCAGACTGTAAGGTGTCTGCTGATGCCTACAGCATCACTATCCTTTTTTTTTACAAAAATGAACAGTCCAAAACACATCTGTGTGTGCATTATTCTGCCTCTCCACTCTGAACTGCAATACAAATCTGTGCTGTAGAGTTTATCACCATGCAATCTACATATTGTGTACAAATGGAGCGTTTATATCACGTTATCGAAAGATGAAAATAGCGAAAGTACAGTTTTGTACCTACCATAAATGTAGATGTTAGAGTGTACACCCTGCTGCAGCCATCACACTTGGGTTATCCTGTCGTCAGGCGGTCCCACAGTCAGCCGGAATTCCAAAGTCTTGGTCCGGCGTCGGTTGCTGTCGCTTCTTCCCTGACGTCAGTGTGCCAGGGGTATATACAATGCATCCGACGCCATTTTCTTCAGTTTTTCTTGCCCCAGATGTCAGGTGCCCCCAGAAAGGTGGTCAGTAATTAGTACCAAATTAAGCAATTTTTTGCACAAACACAAAATCCCTCCAGCTATAAGCAAATACATTAGGAAGGTATTGTAGAGATTCAGCCAGTTAGATCAGAGGGGATGGAGGGAGGGTAACCTGGACTGCAGCAGGGTGAACACTCGAACATCTACATTTATGGTAGGTACAAAACTGTACAATGTTCATTGTGTTACCCTGCTGCAGTCATCACACTTGGGTAGAATCCCAAAGCTAAGGATGGGTGGAGGAGTTATAGAGGGTTAGAGGAGGCTAGAAGGCCCTGCAGAACTGCAGTGGCGAAGCCAGCTCTAGTCTTAGAGTAAAGTGGTAAGTGATAGTGTTTGGTAAAGGTGTGTACTGAACTCCAAGTTGCAGCTTCCAAAATCTCCTTGGTTGGAACCCCCCTGAGGAAGGCTGTAGATGTAGCTGTTGCCCTGGTAGAGTGGGGCCTAATGGTAGCAGGAACTGGTTTTCCATGATGGGTATAGCAAAAACGAATGCAATGTCCTATCCATTTGGAAATGGTTTGTTTTGATATAGCCTTCCTTTGTGAAGCTGTAGCATAGGATACAAAGAGCTGGTCAGATTTTCTGAAAACCTTAGTTTTATCCAAGCAGTAACGAAGTTGCCTGTGAATGTCCAAGGAATGCAGGAGTCTTTCTCCTTTGTTCTGTGGATTTGGGAAGAAGGTGGGTAAGTGGATGGTTTGATTCAAAGCCACACTGGAAACCACCTTAGGCACGAAGGAAGGATTAGTTCGTAGAGAAACTCTGTCTTGATGGAAAATGAGGAAAGGTTACACTGCCATTGGTGCCTGCAGCTCTGAGACTCTTCTAGCTGAAGTTATTGCTAGCAGCAGGGTAGTCTTCCATGATAGAAACTGTAGATCTGCAGAGAAAGCTGGTTCAAAGGGAGGTAGCGTAAGTTTTTCCAGAACAAAATTGAGGTCCCATGTTGGTGTAGGTGCTCTCCTGGGGGTCCTAATGTTTTTTGCCCCTCTGAGGAACTGCCTTAGAAGTGGATGTGAAAATAAGGGTGGATCCGTGTTGTAGTGGGCTGAAATAGCTGATGCATGGATTTTAATGGAAGAAAAAGAAAGTCCTTTGTGCAACATCTCAGTTAAATACTGTAGAATCTGAGGCATGTGAGGTTGAAGTGTGTTTTGGCCTTTAGTTTGGTTCCAGGCGCAAAACCTTTTCCATTTGTCCGAGTAGGCCTTTCTGGTGCTGGGCGTCCTAGCTTCCAGAATAACATCCATAACTGCTTTGGAAAGAGGAGCTGGCTGGATGCTTAGGTGATTTGCCATGCAGCCAGATTTAAGGTTTTGAGCTGGCTGTGAAGAATCTGATTGTTTTGCTGTGTGAGCAAATGGGCAATTTGTGGTAACATCCAAGGTGGGCCCTGGGCCATATTCCTCAATAGTGGGTACCAGTGCTGGCGTGGCCAGTCTGGGGCTATGAGTATTAGTCGTGGTCTTCTCCTTTCTGACTTTCAGAAGCACCTTTGTGAGGAGAGGCAATGGAGGGAAGGCATATACTGTCAAGGTTTTTCCAACTGAATGAGAGTGTGTCCACTTTCCAAGCTTGATGGTGAAGTGTCCTTGTACAAAATTTTGTTAGCTGATAGTTTTGAGGACTGGCAAACAGGTCTATGTCTGGAAGGCCCCATTTTTGAGTTATCATTGCAAATACTTGTGGATCCAGTTTCCACTCGTGGGGATCCATGATGTTTCTGCTAAGGTTGTCTGCCAATGTGTTCTTTTTTCCTGGCAGGAATTGAGCTTGTAACTGAACTTGGTAAGCCAGAGCTGTGTTCCACAAGGTCATTGCTTGCCTGCATAGAGGGTAGGAGTGTGTACCCCCTTGTTTGTTTATGTACCACATTACTGTGGTGTTGTCCGTCCTTATTGTAAGTTGTCCTGGATGTAATAGATTCTTGAAGGCTGTCAGAGCATTCTGTACAGCTAGCATATCTTTTTGATTGATGTGCAGATTCCTTTGATCTGCAGTCCATATGCCTTGAACACACTGTCCTGCCATGTGTGCCCCCCAGGCGTAGTCCGATGCATCTGTTGTCATAGTTTGCCTGGCTGGGGCAAGGTGAAAGGCTGACCCTTGTTGAGGTGACATGCCTGTGACCACCATAGAAACTCCTGATGTAGGCAGGGAATGAGAGATATCATTGTGTCCAAGCTGTGGCTGTGTTGAGACCATACGCTTTTTAGGTACCACTGTAATTTCCTCATATGCAGCTTTGCAAATGGTATTAGTAGTATGCAAGATGCCATGAAGCCCAAGGCCTGCAGAATTTTTCTTGCAGGTAGTTGGGTCTTTGTTGCCATTGTTTTGAAATATTGAGTCAGTTGTAGTTGTTTGTCTGGCGTCAGATAAGCCTTCTGGGCCGTTGTATTCAAGCTGGCACCCAGGAATGTCATTTTGTGAGGGTACTAGTTTTGATTTCTTTTCGTTTACTGTGTACCCCAGGCAACTTAGAAGATGTTTTACAAAAGCCAGATGTTGTAAGAGAATGTCCTTGCTTTCTGCTTGGATGAGGCAGTCGTCCAGGTATGGGTATATTTGAATTCCTCTTTGTCTGCAGTATGCAATTACTGGTGCCAGGCATTTTGTGAAGACCCTGGGCGCAGTAGATAAGCCAAAGGGCAGTGCATAGAATTGGTAATGGGTTGAACCTGCAATGAAACGGAGGTATCTTCTGCAACTTTGTCTGATAGGGACATGCAGGTATGCCTCCTTGAGGTCCATTACTAGCCATGCTTTCTTGCCCAACATGGGAAGAAGCTGCTGTAGTGTTAGCATCTTGAATTTGGGTACTTGTAAGAAGGTGTTTAGAATTGAAAGGTCCAGAATTGGTCTCCAGGCATTGTCCTTTCTGGGAACTAGAAAGAGTCTTGAGTAAAATCCTTGACCTTGCTCTCGTGTAGGTACCAGATGAATGGCTCTCATGTCCATGAGAGCTGTAATTTGCTTTTGTGCCTCTGCCCATTGATTTTGTGGCAGGTTTGGCATTCCTCTTTTCATTGGCAAGGTGTGAAAATGGAATATGTATCCTCGTGAAATTATGTCTAGGACCCATTTGTCCTTTGTGACAATGTGCCAGTTGTCTGAAAAAAAGTGCGAGTTTTCCTCCCAAGGGGGCTGCCAAGAGAGTGTTGCTTGGCCAGATGAGGTGCAAGTCATTGAGTTTGCCTTCTGGTAGTTTGGGACCCGTCTTCTCCTCCCTTCTATGTTGCAGTGTCCCATTGTCGAGGTTTGTATTGGGCTTGTGGTTGTCCTCTGCCTCTTGGACGTCTGTATTTACCCCTCTGTGGTCTGTCAGTAGCTGGAAAGGACCAATTTTTTGTTGGCCAATTTCTGCTGAAGCGAGGGGGCTGTACCTGTAGAAAATCTTTGACTGTCTGCATAGATTTTGCCTTATCCTCCATTTTCTTTAAGACTTATTCTGCTTTAACTCCAAAAAGAACATCCTGCTGTAAGGGAGCATCTAGAAGCTTTGCTTTAACATGATCAGGCAGAGTTTGTTCCTTTAACCAAGCATGCCTACGTATAACAAACCCAGGGACAGCTGCTCTGCAGGAAGCCTCCAAAGAATCAAACCCACATTGTAAAGTATGTTTGCCCACTTGTTCAGTTGCATGCAACAGATCCTGCATTTCTTTCAATTCAGACTGTTGAGGGAGTGTGCTCATTTTTTGTTTTAACTGAGACATTAGAAATTGCTGATATTTTAGCATGTGAAATTGGCAATTTAGTGCCCTCATAGCTAGAGTGGCTAAGGTGTAAACCTTTTTCCCCCACCTGTCTAGTGCTCTGGAGTCCCTTTCAGAGGGTACAGGATTTTTTGCCATAGAAGCCTTAGCCCCTTTGGGACCCTGGGATCAGCAACAGGGCTTTTATAAAGGAATTTGTGGGAATCAGGCACTCTATAGTTTCTGTCAGGTTTGGCTGGAGCAGGAGGCACAGAATCTGGGTTCAAACTGGATTCTAAGTAAACATCATCCACAATGTCTAAAACTGGGGGGATGGCAAGTGGTCTGTGCTGGGGGAGTAAAAGAAACTCTCTGAGCCTTTTCTTTGAGTCAGAGTAGTCCTGACCTTCCCAGTGAAAATGTTCCCTCATAGTGTGTAAAGTTTCCCCAAAGGAGTAGTCTTCAGGAGGAGAAGCTGAGGGAATAGAATCCTCAGCATCAGAATCTTCATAAGGGGAAAAGGAGTAATCTTGGTCCTCAGAGGAGCCTGAGGAAATAGACACTTGATCAGAGGAGGCATAATCTTCCTCTTGTCTAGGCCTTTTGTCGGGTGGGGGTTGGGAACCCCTGATTAAAGAGATCAAATCTTCAGCCATTTTGAGCATCTGTTTCTTAGGCATGGGGCCTTGAACTGGAGACTGAAGTGCAGTCTTTTTAGGTTTAATAGGAGTCTTAAGCTTAGGATACGTTTTAATGGTGAGCGTCGTCGGTCTGAAGACACCTTCAGAAACCGAAGGTGTTTCTGCAGCACCGACATCTCTTTCAGCAGTGTTGTCGGTAGGGGCTAAACAAAATGGCTGCGTCGGCCTAGCACTCTCCGCCTAAGGCTCTGAAGCGGCCTCGGGTTCCAGATCTGCGGTAGTCAGGGGCTGCGTCGGAGCCTCACTGAAGACCGGTGAACCGGAGACCGGTCCAGCCGAGGCCTCGGAGTCTGGCTTGGGTCTAGGCTGTCTGTCCTTATCCTTGCGTTTTTTGTGCACGCCGGTCGTCGGTTGCTCCGATGGCATTGTGTAGTTAAATTTTCTACCGAAGTAGTGTCGTGCGAAATCAAAGCGTCTTTTTATAGTACGCTTATTAAACCTAGCACAAAAACGACAACCAGTGACGTTGTGGTCTGGGCCTAGGCAAGGTACGCAGTAAGAATGAAAATCCTTATGAGGTATTTGCTTCCCACAAGAAATACAATTGTTAACTTTTTCTGACATCGGTCTGAGGCAAGAAAAGTTTCCCCAACGGGGTACTTAGCTTTATTGAAGACTTCGGATCTCAAATTCGACTTCAAAAATCTCAGGAGTCGGCCAACCGGCACTTGCGAACTGCTTCTGCTTCGGGCACCGTGCGGCAAGAAAGACTGAAGAAAATGGCATTGGATGCATTATATATACCCCTGGCGCACTGACGTCAGGGAAGAAGCGACAGCAACCGACGCCGGACCAAGACTTTTGGAATTCCGGCCGACTGCGGGACCACCTGACGACAGGATAACCCAAGTGTGATGACTGCAGCAGGGTAACACGATGAACATTGCTATTTCATCGAATCTAAAATATCTAAACCACATAACAAACAACATTCAGAACAGCAAATTTTTTCCTTGGGAAAATATTTGCTATTTCAAAACACATACACACAACACAAGCACACCTAAAAAACATCAATACATGCAACACAAGCACACCTAAAAAACATCAATACACACACACATACACTTATAATCCTACAATTAACCCTACACTAAACTATACAGACACTACTATCTATCCACTTACCTTAATCCAAACCCTAACACGAAGGTCCATCACTATCGCACACTCACCTAACCCACACCCTAACCCTAACTCACTTAACCCGCCCCTAACCCTAATTCACCTAACGCGTGCCCTAACTCACTTAACCCGCCCCTATCCATAACTCACCTAACCCATGCCCTAATCCTAACAACCACACAATCGCACACTTACCTGAACCAGACCCGTACATTTCCACCACAGCACTGAAATTAGCGAAGCCACAGAACCAGCCAACTGAATTCTTTCCCTAGAAAAGAATTTGGTGTTCTGCAGCTTCGCTATTTGTAGCGTTCGCTCAAAACGGGTCAGTATTAGAACAATCAAAGTTTTAAAACTTCGATGTTCTGATATAGACCCCAAATGGATACACAGAATGACCTCAGAGATGCACTGACTACATTTGTGATGGATAAGTTTGGTTGTGTAAGTATAGCTATGAGAAACAATTGCAACTGTGGGGATTAAACAGGTGAACAATGCTTTCTGAACACAGCTATGACCAGGTACAAAAAGGCTGCACACACTACATAACTATTCTGTTTATAAATGTACTCTGCTAAGATCTGCTAGGCATAAATATAATTTTTCAGAGATGATAGGTTATCTTTGGACTGAAACAGATTTCATTTTCTCCATATTTAAGTGCAGGTTGTGGTAATCAAACGGGTCTGAACATTTTTTCAAAGTTCATCAGATTTATCCACGTGGTTATTTGGGGCTAATTTATTTATTTGACATTTGTTTACCGGGATAGCCTGACTGGGCAGGAGCCCATTTTCTGTGGAGGCATGGGGAACAAAGTTCCATTACATATGAAAAAAAAACAGACAATACAAAAATATAACATGAACAAGTTGGTACAAAATGAAAACTGTCAAAAATACAAATGACTATATGTTATACATAGAAATAATTAATTAAAGATGCATAAATTAATATAAAGGTATTTACATGGAGAAGGTAATAAGGATATGCTAGGACTGTAGTGAATTTGAATAGAAGTACAAAGTAATATATAGGACCATGAGGAATAATTAGGAATGAGATTAGGCGAGCAAGCTAGAAGGTTAAGAGATAGGTGGATAGGCTTTTAAGAGAGGGTAGGCGAGATAAGAAAGAAGAAATGTCTCTGATGGAAATAAGTATGCACTTATGAAAGACAAAAATTCAAGTCTGTAATACCTCAGGCTCATCATAAAGGTGGAGTGAGACAGGCTACCAGAAGTGAAGTCGGACAAAAGACAAACAGAAAAAACAAACAAATAAATAAATAAAAAATAAAATTTGGAAAAATCTGCGCCATTAACATAATGGCTCATCCCTTCAAACATTTACCCAGTTTTTCATGTATATTGCTTGGTTTCAGTACTATTTTGTGGCACTATAAGATTTCTCAGCACATTTACAGAATGTGTGCCACAAAGTACAGTTTTGTACCTACCATAAATGTAGATGTTAGAGTGTTCACACTGCTGCAGTCATTACACTTGGGTTATCCTGCCGTCAGGCGGTCCCGCAGTCGGCCAGAGTTCCAAAGTCTTGGTCCGGCGTCAGTTGCTGTCGCTTCTTCCCTGACGTCAGTGTACCAGTGGTATACAAGATGCATCCGACGCCATTTTCTTCAGTTTTTCTTGCCCCAGATGTCAGGTGCCCCTAATAGGTAGGCAATACATATTGCTAATAAAAAATATACATATAAAATAAAAACAATACCTTCAGTTACAAGCAAATACACCACAAAGGTTGTATAGGATAGAAAGGTATAGATAAGTCCAGCTAGTCCAGAGGGGATGGAGGGAGGGTAACCTGGACTGCAGCAGAGTGAGCACTCGAGCATCTACATTTATGGTAGGTACAAAACTGTACTGTGTTCATCATGTTACACTGCTGCAGTCATTACACTTGGGTAGAATCCCAAACCTAAGGTTGCGTGGCTGGTCTATAAAGAGTTAGGATTGGCTATGAGGCCCTGCAGAACTGCAGTGGCAAATCCTGCTCTGGATTTAGAGTAAAGAGGCATGTGGTAATGCTTGGTAAAGGTGTGCACTGAACTCCAAGTTGCAGCCTCCAAAGATTTCTTGGTAGGTACTCCCCTGAGAAAGGCTGTTGAAGTGGCTGTTGCCCTGGTGGAATGTGGCCTAATGGTATTTGGGACTGATTTTCCATGGTGTGTGTAGCAGTAACGAATACAGTGTCCTATCCATTTGGATATAGTCTGCTTTGAGATAGCCTTGGCCTGTGATCCTGCAGCGTATGCTACAAACAGTTGCTCAGTTTTCCTGAAAGCTTTTGTTTTGTCCATGTAGAAGCGTAGCTGCCTGTGTATGTCCAAAGAATGCAGAAGTTTCTCCCCTTTATTCTGGGGGTTTGGATAAAAAGTTGGCAAATGGATGGTTTGGTTAAGAGCCACACTAGATATCACCTTTGGCATAAAGGTAGGGTTTGTCCTTAAAGAAACCTTGTCCTGATGAAAAATTATAAAAGGTTCCACTGCCATTAATGCCTGCAGCTTCTGAGACTCTTTGTGCTGAAGTTACTGCCAGGAGCAGAGCTGTTTTCCATGATAAAAAATTTAGATCAGCTGTGTTGGCTGGCTCAAAAGGTGGTAGGGTCAGTTTTTCCAAAACAAAATTGAGGTCCCAAGTTGGTGTTGGTGCTCTCCGGGACGGTCTTATGTTTTTAGCCCCTCTGAGGTACTGCTTTAGCAAGGGATGAAAGAATAAAAGAGGATCTGTGTTGTAATTTGCTGAAATGGCAGAGGCGTGGAGCTTAATTGATGAGAAGGATAGGCCTCTGTCCAGCATCTCAGTTAAGTATTGTAAAATCTGAGGAATGTTTGGAACAAGAGGGTCAAGGCTTTGAGCCTGGTTCCAGGTGCAGAATCCGTTCCATTTTTCTAAGTAAGCTTTCCTGGTGCTAGGCCTCCTGGCCTCCAAAATGACATCCATAACAGCTTTAGCGAGAGGTGTTGCCTGTTTGACTAATGTATCTGCCATGCAGCCAGGTTTAGGGTTTTGAGCTGACTGTGCAGGATCTGACTGTTTTGTTGAGTCAGAAGGTGTGGAATTTGAGGCAAAATCCATGGTGGGCCTTGAGCCAAGTTCCTTAAGATAGGGTACCAGTGCTGGCGTGGTACCCTATCAGGATCATCTGTGGTTTTTCTTGTCTGGCTTTTAGGAGTACCTTTGAAAGGAGAGGCAGTGGCGGGAAGGCATAAACTTTTAGGTTTTTCCAGCTGAACAAGAGAGCATCCACTTTCCATGCTTGATTGCGATAAGTCCTTGTGCAGAATTTTTGTAGTTGGCAATTCAGTGGGGAGGCAAAAAGATCTATGTCTGGGCATCCCCATTTTTGCATTACCATGCTGAAGATTTGTGGATTCAATTTCCATTCGTGAGGGTCCATGATATTTCTGCTTAGATCGTCTGCCAGAGTATTTTTCTTTCCTGGCAGGAATTGTGCTTGCAGGTGAACTTGATACGTTAGAGCTGTGTTCCACAAGGTCATGGCTTGCCTGCATAGGGGATAAGAATGAGTGCCCCCTTGCTTGTTTATGTACCACATTACTGTGGTGTTGTCTGTCTTTAGTAATAATTGTCCTGGATGCAGAAGGTCCTTGAAAGCTGTTAGGGCATTTTGAACAGCCAACATCTCTTTTTGATTGATGTGAAGATGCATCTGGTCCGTGGTCCACTTGCCCTGAATGCATTTTCCTGCCATGTGTGCTCCCCAGGCGTAATCCGAAGCATCTGTTGTTAAAGTTTGCCTGGCTGAGGGTTGGGTAAAAGGCTGACCCTTGTTTAGGTGACATGCCTGTGCCCACCATCGAAACCCCCTGTTGCAGGCAGGGAATCAGTGGTATTACTGCTTCTAAACTGTGAGTGATGAGTCCAAACACTTTTTAGGTACCATTGTAATTTCCTCATATGCAGTCTGGCATATGGTATTAGTAGTATGCAGGATGCCATGAATCCCAGGGCCTGCAGAATTTTTCTTGTAGGGAGATGGGACTTTTTTGCCAGTAATTGAAAATATTGAGTTAGTTGAACTTGTTTTTCTGGCGTGAGGTAAGCCATCTGGGCCGTTGTATTTAAGCTGGCACCCAGCAGTATAATCTCTTGTGAGGGCACTAGTTTTGACTTCTTTTCGTTTATTGCGTACCCTAGAGAAATTAGCAACCTTTTTACAAACGCCAGATGCTGTAGAAGAATGTCCTTGGTCTCTGCTTGAATGAGGCAGTCGTCCAGGTATGGATATATTTGAATTCCTTTTTGTCTGCAAAATGCAATTACTGGTGCCAGGCACTTTGTGAAGACCCTGGGCGCAGTAGATAGACCAAAGGGCAGTGCAGAGAATTGGTAGTGCATTGTACCAGCTTTGAATCTGAGGTATCTTCTGCAATTTTGTCTGATAGGGACATGCAGGTATGCCTCTTTGAGGTCCAGAGTAGCAAGCCAAGCCTTCTTGCCCAGCATGGGTAGAAGCTGCTGTGATATCTGGATATTCCAAAATTCAAAATGTTGACAAGTATTCAGAACTGAAAGGTCTAGTATGGGCTTCCAGGCCTTGTCCTTTCTGGGGACCAGGAAGAGTCTCGAGTATAATCCTTGTCCTTGTTCCTGTTGTGGTACTTTTAGAATAGCTCTCATGTCCATGAGGGCTGAAATTTGTTTTTGTGCCTCTGCCCATTGATTTTGTAGCAGGTCTGGCATTCCTTTTAGCCTTGGTAAAGTATGAAAGTGGAACCTGTAACCTTGAGACACAATATTCAGAACCCATTTGTCTTGGGTGAGTGTTTGCCAGTTTTGAGAAAAAAGTGCTAGTTTTCGCCCTAAGGGGGCTTCCAAACGGGACATGCTTGGCGTACGGAGGGGGAAAGTCATTGTGACTGTTTCCTGTAAGGTTGAGACTTGTCCTCACCTCCTTTTGGGGTCAAGGTGCCCCACTGTCATTGTCTGTTTGAGCCTTGAGGTTGAGATCTGCCTCTTGGGCGTCTGTATCTGCCTCTCTGTGGCCTGTCTGACACTGGAAAGGACCAGTTCTTTGTTGGCCAATTTCTGCTAAACCGAGGTGGCTGTACCTGTAAGAAATCCTTGACTGTTTGCATAGATTTAGTTTTATCCTCCATTTTCTTTAACACCTCTTCTGCCTTAACACCAAACAAGGTATCATGCTGTAAAGGAGCATCCAATAATTCTGCCTTAACATGATCAGGTAAACTCTGTTCTTTTAACCAAGCATGTCTTCGAATCATAGAACCTGTAACTGCGGCTCTACAAGAGGCCTCTGAAGAATCAAAACAACATTGCAGAGTATGTTTTCCCACCTGTTCAACTGCATGCAATAAATCCTGCATTTCTTTACAATCAGGAGCTTCTGAGCTTGCAAGCATTTTCTGTTTTAACTGAGCCATTAAATGTTGTTGGTACTTAAGCATGTGAAATTGGCAATTTAAAGCTCTTACTGCTAAAGTTGCAGAAGTGTGTACTTTCTTCCCACGTCTATCCAAAGCTCTGGAATCTCTGTCAGAGGGTACTGGATTTTTTGCAATGGAAGCCTTAACCCCTTTTGGACCCCGGGAAAAAGTTTCTGGATCAGCAGAAGGGTTTTTGTAAAGAAACTTGTGAGAGTCGGGGACTCTATAATACCCATCTGGCTTGGCTGGAGCAGGGGGCAAAGAATCAGGAGATAAGCTGGATTCAGAGAACACATCATCCACAATGTCTAGCACAGGCGGAATAGCCAGCGGCCTGTGCTGAGGCAATAAAAGGAAATCCCTGAGCCTTTTTTTGGATTCTGAGTAATCCTGACTTTCCCCAATGGAAATGCTCCCTCATGGTATGCAAAGTTTCCCCAAAAGAATAATCCTCAGGAGGAGAGGCCAAAGGGATAGATTCTTCAGCATCAGAGTCCTCATAGGGGGGGTAGAGAGTATCCCTGGTCTGAAGAGGAATCAGAAGAAATGGAAACCTGATCAGAGGAATCATAATCTGTATCCTGCCTAGGCTTTTTCTCAGGAGGGGGATGGGAACCCCTGATTAGAGTAATGAGGTCTTCGGCCATTTTAAGCATCTGTTTCTTAGGCATGGAGGACTGTCCAGGAGAATTCTGTACTTGTTTATTTGTCTTTACTGGTACCTTTGTCTTGGCTGTTGTTTTAATGGTAAGATGTGAAGGTCTGAAAACACCCTCAGAAGCTGATGCCTGCTCAGCGGCTCCGGACCCATCTGAGGGATTAGTTTCCGTAGGCCCAATACCTTGAGTTTCCAGAGGCCTAGTTGTCTCCACGTGGGAGTCAGAAGCGGCCTGTGGCTCTGAGGTAGCAGGTGTCAGGGGCTGCAAAAGTGCCTCACTGAGAACCGGCGACTGGCCTAGAAGTTTGATATTTCTGTTTAGATACTTGGAAAATAAGGAACTTACTTTAGGGTTCTGGTGTCAGAAATGTTTTGCGAAGTGCATATTTTAATTTAATTCTGAACTGCACATAAGATGGGATTTTACAATGGTGGTTGGGATGGATTTCCATAGTTTTGCCAGATACACCATGTATAGACAGCTCAGTTTATGATTTTTTTTTTGTTAAAGTATTTGGTTCTGATTTTGACATGGCAGTTGGCTTTGGGGTATGTACCACTTCAGTGTTTGACTGGCAGCAGCTAGTGAAAAATGACAGAAGCCTTGTGAAAACAAACATATTTTTTATCTAAATTTGTTAACTGGGTGGGGGCATTGAACCCAATGGACGTTTATCAAATCCAAACTTGGAGCATAATGCTCAAAATACAGTAAACTGTTTCAGAGTTTAAACAGTGTATGTACACTGAAAGGGATATATAAATTGTTCGGCAGATGCAATATTTCATACCTAAAGTACAGATTAAATAACAGATTACAATTCACAACAAATACAAGTCAACTAATGCTATAGGATTTATACTTTATACAATTATGGTTTGTTAACAGAAAGAGTGGTGAATAGAGATACAAGAAAAAGTAAATTTTATGATAGAGTGCATTGGGAAAGGGGGGAATGTAGGGTGTTTTTTTCAGGGGACTAAAATACGAAGATTTTCTGAAATGTCTTATGGGTTGTGGTTATGTGAGCTTGCTTTATCAAGAAAGATTTCACTTTATAATGCATTTGCAGTTTTTTTTTTCTATTTTGTACCACATTTTGGATGTGTGGGCCAGGATACAAAAAGCTACCAGCAACTCAAATCAAGGTAAGGTTCTGCAGCTTGATACAGTGAGTAAGCAGAAACCGGAGACATGTTAACTAAACAGACATTCAGCATTTTTTCCTAGCATAAAACCTACCAGATGCATACACTGCAAGAAAAACAAAGGATGAATATGAACTGCTTTACCTATATACAAGATAGCCGGAGCATAAGTAATCAAACAATTTTATTTACACAACTCCTACCACCAGAAGCCTAGTGTGCCTCACCATAAAGTAATAAAATAAGCAAACTATTGCATAATTAGAAGCATAAAGCTAATGTTGCACAACACTCCTGCAGCCAAGAAGCAGCACAAATCAAAGGGACCTGACACCATATTTAAATGTATTTAACTGTGACAGGCACTTCCTGGGAGGGGAATTTCAGGACTCGGCAAAGCAGGATGAAAAGTTTCCTAAGAATTAGAAGGTCTTAAGAGTACACAAAGTAAAAAAAGTTTGCTCACCTAAAGGAAGACTTAGGCATGTATGTGGGCCAGACAACTCACTGCAGCTCCACTTCTAATGCAGACGAAGGCTAGCTAAAGTACAGTTTTGTACCTACCATAAATGTAGATGTTCGAGTGTTCACACTGCTGCAGTCATCACACTTGGGTTATCTGCCATCAGGCGGTCCCGCAGTCGGCCCGAGTTCCAAAGTCTTGGTCCGGAGTCAGTTGCTGTCGCTTCTTCCCCGACGTCAGTGCGACAGGGGTATAAAAGAGGCAGCCGACGCCATTTTCTTCAGTTTTCCTTGCCCCAGATGTCAGGTGCCCCCAAATAGGAAGGAAATACATAATCCTAAGTAAATTACATAAGTAGAAAACAATAGCTACAGCTGTAAGCAAATACACCATATAGAAATACATCTTAGAGATTGTATAAACAGGGAGCTATAGATAAAACTCAGGTAAGAAGAGGGGAAGGTGGGAGGGTAACCTGGACTGCAGCAGTGTGAACACTCTAACATCTACATTTATGGTAGGTACAAAACTGTACTATGTTCATCGTGTTACACTGCTGCAGTCATCACACTTGGGTTAAATCCCAAAGCTAAGGCTGGGCGGTTGGTACTAAACAGGGTTTGGAGAAGCTAGTAGGCCCTGCAAAACTGCAGTAGCAAAGCCAGCTCTGTTTTTTGAGCATAGAGGTAAGTGGTAGTGCTTGGTGAAGGTGTGCACTGAACTCCAAGTTGCAGCTTCCAAAATATCCTTGGTTGGTACCCCTCTGAGGAAGGCTGCTGATGTTGCTGTAGCCCTGGTGGAATGAGGCCTAATGTTACCAGGTACAGGTTTCCCATGGTGTGTGTAGCAGAAACGGATACAATGTCCTATCCATTTTGAAATGGTCTGTTTTGATATAGACTTTCCTTGAGATCCTGCAGCATAGGATACAAAGAGCTGATCAGATTTTCTGAAAACCTTTGTTTTATCCAAGTAGAAACGTAATTGCCTGTGAATGTCCAAAGAGTGTAGGAGCCTTTCCCCTTTATTCTGGGGGTTTGGATAAAAGGTGGGTAAATTAATGGTTTGGTTTAGAGCCACACTGGATACTACCTTTGGCATAAAGGAAGGGTTAAGTCCATAAAGAGACTCTGTCTTGATGAAAAATGATGAAAGGCTCCACTGCCATTAGGGCCTGTAGCTCTGAGACTCTTCGTGCTGAAGTTATTGCTAGCAGCAGGGCAGTTTTCCATGATAAAAAATTGTAAATCAGCTGAAAAAGCTGGCTTGAAGGGCAGTAGTGTAAGTTTTTCCTAAACAAAATTGAGGTCCCAAGTTGGTGTTAGTGCTTTTCGGGGCGGCCTTATGTTCTTAGCCCCTCTGAGGTACTGTCTTAATAATGGATGTGAAAAAATAGGAGGATCCGTGTTGTAATGAGCTGAAATAGCTGAACCGTGGATCTTTATAGATGAAAAGGAAAGGCCTTTGTGCAACATCTCAGTTAAATATTGCAGAATCTGAGGAATATTTGGGACAAGAGGATTTTGGCCTTTAGCCTGGTTCCAGGCGCAGAATCTTTTCCATTTGTCTGAGTAGGTTTTCCTGGTGCTGGGTCTCCCGGACTCCAGAATGACATCCATAACAGCTGTAGAAAGAAGTGTTGACTGGTTGTTTAGATAATCTGCCATGCAGCTAGATTTAAAGTCTTGAGCTGGCTGTATAGAATCTGATTGTTTTGCTGAGTCAGCAGGTGAGGAATTTGAGGTAAAATCCATGGTGGGCCTTGAGCCATGTTCCTTAATATTGGATACCAGTGTTGGCGTGGCCAGTCTGGAGCAATGAGTTTCATTTGTGGCCTCTCTAATCTGGCTTTTAGCAGCACCTTTGCCAGAAGAGGCAGTGGAGGAAAGGCATACACTGTTAGTGTTTTCCAACTGAATGAGAGGGCGTCCACTTTCCAAGCTAGTGTGTGGTATGTCCTTGTGCAAAACATTTGCAGTTGGTAGTTTTGGGGGGAGGCAAACAGATCTATGTCTGGGCTCCCCCATTTTTGAGTTATCATTGTGAATACTTGTGGGTCTAGTTTCCACTCGTGAAGATCCATGATATTTCTGCTTAGTTTGTCTGCCAATGTATTTTTCTTTCCTGGCAGGAATTGTGCTTGGTAGGTCAGTGCTGTGTTCCACAATGTCATTGCTTGCCTGCATAGGGGGTAGGAATGTGTGCCCCCTTGTTTGTTTATGTACCACATCACTGTGGTGTTGTCCGTCTTTATTAGAAGTTGTCCTGGATGTAGGAGGTCCTTGAAAGCTGTTAGGGCATTTTGTACAGCTAGCATCTCTTTTTGATTGATGTGGAGATGTATTTGATCTGCAGACCATTTGCCCCGAGTACACTGTCCTGCCATGTGTGCTCCCTAGGCGTAATCCGATGCATCTGTTGTCATTGTTTGCCTGGCTGTGGGCAAAGTGAAAGGCTGACCCTTGTTGAGGTGACATGCCTGAGCCCACCATAGAAACTCCTGTTGAAGGCAGGGAATTAGTGGTATTATTGTTTCCAAGCTGTGGCTGTCTTGAGTCCATACGATTTTCAGGTACCATTGCAATTTCCTCATATGCAGTTGTAATTTCCTCATATGCAGTTTGGCATATGGTATTAGTAGTATGCAAGATGCCATGAATCCCAAGGCCTGCAGAATTTTTCTTGCAGGGAGTTGGGTCTTTGTTGCCATCATTTTGAAGTATTGAGTCAGTTGTCCTTGCTTGTCTGGCGTGAGATAAGCCATCTGGGCCATTGTATTTAAGCTGACACCCAGGAATATTATTGTCTTGTGAGGGCACTAGTTTTGACTTCTTTTCGTTTACTGTGTACCCTAGGCAACTTAGTAGGTTTTTTTTTTTTTTTTTTACAAACGCCAGATGTTTTAAAAGAACGTCCTTGCTGTCTGCTTGAATAAGGCAGTCATCCAGGTATGGATATATTTGGATTCTTCTTTGTCTGCAGTATGCAATTACTGGTGCCAGGCATTTTGTGAAGACACTGGGCGCAGTAGATAAGCCAAAGGGCAGTGCAGAGAATTGGTAATGAGTTGTACCTGCTATAAATCAGAGGTATCTTCTGCAATTTTGTCTGATAGGGACATGCAGGCATGCCTCCTTGAGGTCCAACGTTACTAGCCAAGCCTTCTTGCCCAGCATGGGAAGAAGTTGCTGTAGGGTGAGCATCTTGAATTTGGGTATTTCCAGGTATGTGTTTAGAATTTAAAGGTCCAGAATGGGTCTCCAGGCTTTGTCCTTTCGAGGAACCAGAAAGAGTCTTGAGTAAAATCCTTGTCCTTGCTCCTGTGTAGGAACCTGCTGAATGGCTCTCATGTCCATGAGTGCTGTAATTTGTCTTTGAGCCTCTGCCCGTTGATTTGATGGCAGGTTTGGCATTCCTTTTATCCTTGGTAAAGTGTGAAAGTGGAACCTGTATCCTTGAGTTACAATATTTAGGACCCATTTGTCTTTTGTGATGATGTGCCAATTGTCTGCAAAAAGTGCAAGTTTTCCTCCCAAGGGAGCTGCCAAGAGTGATTTGCTTGGCAGTCGGAGGGGTAAGTCATTGTGATTGTCTTCTGATAGTTTGAGACCGGTCTTCTCCTCCTTTCTGGGTTGTGGCACCCCATTGTCTTGGCTTGTAAGAGCCTTGTGGCTGACCTCTGCCCCTTGGGCGTCTGTATTTGCCCCTCTGAGGTCTGTCAGAAGTTGGAAAGGACCAGTTTTTGGTTGGCCAATTTCTGCTGAAATGAAGGGGTTGGACCTGTAAAAAATCCTCGACCGTCTACATAGATTTTGCCTTATCCTCCATTTTCTTTAAAACCTCTTCTGCTTTCACACCAAATAAAACATCCTGTTGTAAGGGTGCATCCAATAACTTTGCTTTAACATGATCAGGTAAAGTTTGTTCTTTTAACAAAGCATGCCTACGAATGACAGACCCTGTTACAGCTGCTCTGCAAGAAGCTTCCAATGAATCAAATCCACATTGCAAAGTATGTTTTCCCACTTGTTCTGCTGCATGCAACAAATCTTGCATTTCCTTGTAATCAGACTGCTCTGTATGTGTGCTCATTTTTTGCTTTAATTGAGACATCAAATATTGTTGATATTTCAGCATGTGAAACTGGCAATTTAAGGCCCTCATAGCTACAGTAGCTGAGGTATATACTTTCTTTCCCCATCTGTCTAGTGCTCTGGAATCCCTTTCAGACGGTACAGGATTTTTAGCAATAGACGCCTTAACCCCTTTGGGACCCTGGGAAATAGTTTCTGGGTCAGCAACAGGGCTTTTATATAGGAATTTATGTGAGTCAGGGACTCTGTAGTATCTGTCTGGTTTGCCTGGTGCAGGAGGTAATGAATCTGGGTTAAGGCTGAATTCTGAATAAACATCATCCACAATGTCTAACACAGGTGGAATAGCAAGGGGTCTGTGCTGGGGTAGTAAGAGGAACTCTCGGAGCCTTTTCTTAGAATCAGAGTAATCCTGGCCTTCCCAGTGGAAATGTTTCCTCATGGTATGTAAAGTTTCCCCAAAAGAGTAGTCTTCTGGGGGAGATGCTGAAGGAATAGACTCTTCAGCATCAGAGTCTTCATAAGGGGGGGGGGGGGGGAGAAAGAGTACTCCTGTTCCTCAGAAGAATTTGAGGTAATCGAAACCTGGTCAGAGGAAGTGTAGTCCTCCTCCTGTCTAGGCCTTTTGTCAGGTCGGGGATGGGAACCCCTGATTAGGGTAATTAAGTCTTCGGCCATCTTAAACATCTGTTTCTTAGGCATGGGGCCTTGCACTGGAGACTGCTGTACAGGCTTCCTTACTTTTAATGGAGTTTTCAGTTTTGCAAAGGATTTAATAGTAAGTGTAGTCGGTCTGAAGACACCTTCAGCAACTGACGGCCTTTCAACTGCACTGGAATCCCCATCAGCCATGGAGTCGGAAGAGCCTAAAGATAAAGGCTCTGGAGGCCCTGCAATCTCCGCTCGGGAGTCGGATGCAGGCTGGGGTTCTAAATCAGCGGTCATCAGGGGCTGCGTAGGCACCTCACTGAAAACTGGAGAACCGGCGACTGGCCTAGCAGAGGCCTCTGTGTCTGGTTTGGGTCTCGGCTGCCTGTCCTTATCTTTGTGCTTTTTATGCATCCTGGTCATCGGTTGCTCCGACGGCATGGTATAATTAAATTTTCTACCAAAATAATGTCGGGCGAAATCAAACAGACGTTTAATATTTCATTTGTTAAACCTAGCACAAAACCGACAACCTGTGACGTCGTGGTCTGGGCCTACGCAAGGGATACAATAAGAATGAAAATCCTTATGAGGTATTTGCTTCCCACAAGAAATGCAATTATTAACTTTTTCTGACATCGGGCTGAGGCAAGAAAAGGTTCCCCAACGGGGTACTTAGCTTTATTGAAGACTTCGGTCTGAAATTCGCTTTGAAAATCTCAGGAGACGGCCGACCGGCACTTGTGAACTGCTTCTGCTTCAGGCACCGCGTGGCAAGAAAGACTGAAGAAAATGGCGTCGGCTGCCTCTTTTATACCCCCGTCGCACTGATGTCAGGGAAGAAGTGACAGCAACCGACGCCGGACCAAGACTTTGGAACTCGAGCCGACTGCGGGACCGCCTGATGGCAGATAACCCAAGTGTGATGACTGCAGCAGTGTAACACGATGAACATCAGGAATAACTTGAACTGTGTATACCAATACATAAAGTAAGAAATACTTGGGAGAAATCAACAGGACATCCTTACAAGGACACACTGCTTTATCACTCAGCCTGCCAAAATGACACAGCTACACGAACTTGAAGTAGTCTAGACTCTGTGGTCAGTTTTACTCAGTCTCCACTCTTTAATACCATACTAACTCTTATCAAGTCCTGGACTGACACCAGTAGCTATGGTTAATAACAAATTTCAGCTTTCTTGAAAAGCAGGCTAATATGCAGACTAGATAGGCCAAAAACATCTACATTTCTGCAGCTCTTAAGATCAAAAAACTGACATATAAAGCTACAGCCAGTAACATGAGGTTTTGCTGCACATCTCTGGGAGAAGAATTCCACCTTGCCCCTCCAGTTACAGTATGTGAGGAGTCTGCATGCTTTCAGGTGTCTTGTCAGAGTTATGCAGTTTTCTTCCTCCTCCTAAAATCATCCATTCATCACCGATGGGTTTCGGTTCCGAGCTCTCAGTCAGCCTTATACCAAGCTCGTGCCAGCAAAAAAACTCTCAAGCTAAGTTTTACCCATAATCCCCTTCTCCCGGTTACCTCAGATCAAGTTTGCCCTAATAAGTAAAGCAGAGGCCGTCTCTGAGCACAAACCAATCCAGGAAATGGACCCAAATATCCCCCAGGAGCCTCTAGGAGGGGGAGACGTGATGAACAGATGAAGATTAACAACACAGATGGAACGTTATGGTAAGACATAACTTCTTTGTCTAATGTTGTTAATCTTCATTCCATTCATCACCGATGGGACAGAGTCCCCAGTTACCTTATATCCATGGGTGGCCCTATGGAAGAACATTCCTGAGCACCATTGAACCAAAGGATGCACTTCCCCTGGAGACCAGATCCAACTTGTAATGAGTGATAAAGGTATGGGGGGGAAGCCCACGTAGTTGCTGCACAGATGTCGTCCACTGACGCTCTGGAATGGAATACCACAGAAGTTGCCACTGATCTGGTGGAGTGAGCTCTGATGTTGGATGGAACAGACTCTTTCTTGGTTACAAAAGAAAATTATACAGTCTCTCAACCATTTGGATAGGGTCACTTTAGAGACTGACTTTCCCATTTTTGGACCAGAACAGGATAAAAATAACTGGTCCGATTTTCTGATGGTTTTTGTTCTAAGTAAAATCTCAATTGTCTGTGGACATCCAGTAAATGTAAACAATACCCTCCCTTGTTGGAAAAATTAGGAAAAAACACAGGCAAATTAATAGTCTGATTAATAGAGAGCTCAGAGATTACTTTGGGCAGAAAGGAAGGCTTGGTCCATAGTGATACTCTGCCCTTATGAAAAATCAACTAAGGACGCTTGGTACAAAGAGCTTGGAGCTCAGAAATGCATCTGGCTGAAGTAATAGCCACCAGGAAAAGAGATTTCCAAGATAGAAACTTGATGTCACACGTGGCTGCTGGCTTGAAAGGAGGCCATGTCAAAGACTGTAAGACAAGTGTGAGACTCCAGGGTTCTGTGGGCTGCTTAACTGGCGGTCTGGAATGATAGACTCCTTTCCAAAAGGTTTTGCTCAGATGATGAGAGAGTAAAGAGGAGTCACCAAAACTATTATAAAAATTCGAAATGGCAGCTAAGTGAACTCAAATAGTTGATGCTGCGGCACCCTCCTCAAAGAAGTTAGATAGGTACTGGAGTACAGCAGAGATCAGTGCAGAAAAGGGATCTAGTTTTCTCTGTCTAGACCAAATAGAAAATCTTTTCCATTTGTCAGCATAAAGTTTTCTGGTGGATGGTTTATGCGAAGCCAGACTAATGTCACATACTGGAAAGGAAAGATTACAATACCTGGCGATCATCGGAAGTGGAGAAGCCAAGTTGTGAGCTTGAGACTGGACAAATTTGGGTGGCACCCTTGGGGGTGAAAAATCAGATCTTGAGTTGGATCCAAGGTCCACGGTCTGCAAAGTAAATGAAGCCAGAGAAAGGGGAACCATACTGGTCAAGGCCAATATGGTGCTATGAGGATAATTTTGCTTTTCAACCAAAGAGCTTTCTTCAGCACTAGAGGAATCAGATGAATGGGAGGATGAGCATAAAGCAGTCCCGTGGGCCAATCATGGATAAGCGTGCCCCTCGGGTACTCCCCCTGCAGGGGAATTAGGGTGATGTAGTTACTGCATTTGTGGTTGGACGGGGAGATGAACAGGTCACAGCAAAGCTGGCCCCAGTGGTTGAAGATCTTTGCCGCTAAGTTGGAGTTGAGGGGCCACTCGTGAGGCAGGAGAATGCATCTGCTCAATTTGTTTGCGATCACGTTGGAGTTCCCTGGGATATGCGTTGCTATCAGAAAGCGGTTGGAAGCTATTGCCCACTGCCAAACTCTCATGGCCTCTCAACATAGGGGATAGGAATTGGTTCCACCTTGTTTGCTGATGTACCAAACTACTAACATGTTGTCCGATTGGATAGCAACTGTTTCCGAAGGAAAGGCAAACAAATGCTTGCAATGCCAAAAGCACTGCCCTCAGTTCTAGAACATTTATATGCAGATTGGCCTCTAAATTGGGCCATCTGCCTTGGACAAATCATTCCCTGAAAATGCCCCCCCCCCACAATCAGGGAAGCGTCCGTGGTCACAATGGCACTGGGATGGGGGGGGGGGTGGAAGGATCTGCTCCAAAGTTCTGTGTCTGGCTTCATCCACCAAGAAAGACCTAGTTTGCATCGATTTGTAATTCGAATCTGGAAGGACAATGGGTGTTGATTCGGATACCACTGGGTTAACAGAAGCCATTGTAAGAGAGTCTCATGTGAAGCCTGCTGCCATTGACCCTAACAGCTGCAGGACCTGTCGAGCCAGAACCAAGTCGTGGCAGAGTATCACTCGGAGATGGATCCTTAGTCTTTGAAACCTGTGATCTGGGATAGAGATTAAGCAAGAGAGAGTACTGAATGTCATGCCTATAAATTCCAAGGTTTGGGTTGGAGTTAGATTGGACTTCTCCCAGTTTATGGAGATTCCCAGGCAATGCGCCAAAGAGAGGGTGTAGTGCAAGGTTGTTAACAGTAGACGCTTGGTGGGAGCGGTGAGGAGCCAAGCATCCAGATATGGAAACACCCGGAATCCTTGCAGTCTTAAGTGAGCTGTCACTGTTGCCATGCATTTGGTGAACATTCTGGGGGCTGTAGAGAGTCCGAAGGGCAGGGCACGGAAATGATAATGATTGGCTCCTAGCTGGAAGCGAAGGAACCTTCTGGAGCATTTGTACATCTTGATGTAGTAATACAGGTCCACTTCTAAATCTCGAATCTCAAAATCCCTAAATTCAAAATACTGAAACCAAAATCCCTAAATTCAAAATACTGAAACCAAAATCCCTAAATTCAAAATACTGAAACCAAAATCCCTAAATTCAAAATACTGAAACCAAAATCTCTAAAGCTCAAAATACTGGAAACTCAAAATACTGAAAAAAAAAAAAAAAAAAAACATAGGACACCAACACTAATTATATTGCAGCAGAAGTACATACTGAAACATAAAAAACAAACCATATTAGTCTTCTCCAACTATAAGCAGGGGGACAAGCCCTCCTGCACCCCAATGTGGGGGGCTGCACACCCCCTGCTTCTTAAATACATCAACTCTTAGATTGCACTATACAGCAGAAACTGGTAAACAATACCATTACGTGCTTCATGACTGCCTGTTGTAACCTTAGTCATGTTCACTTCTATTTTGCTATACAACATAATTCATCAGTGTAGTGAAGTGCAATTTTGGAGTTAATATATTTAAATAGCAGGGGATGAGGGGGGTACAGGGGTGCTTGCCCCCCTGCCTATACTTGGGAGAATAGTAATATGTTTCTGTATGTAGTCATGCTGCAATATAGTTATTGTAGGTGTCCTGTGTTTCTTTCGATATTTTGAGTTTTCAGTACTCTGAGCTTTAGAGATTTTGGTTTCAGTATTTTGAATTTATAGAGATTTTGAGATTCGAGATTTAGAAGTGGACCCAGCAATACGCATCCTGAAGGTCAATCGAGCACCTCCAATCGTCTTCCTCCAGGAAGGGGAGAATGGACTGAACTGTCACCGTCCAGAATTTTGTCTGGCTGACTAACTTGTTTAAACCGCTGAGGTCCAAAATTGGTGTCCAGTCCCCTGTCTTTTTTGGCACCAAAAAGAACCTCTAGTATAATTCAGATCCAATCTGGTCTGGTGGGACTTTCTGGATGACTCTTAAGTACAGCTTTTCTATTTGTAGAGCTGCTTCATCCCTTAGACTGGGTGAAACATCTGGGATTCGTTCTGGTGGTTTTGGGTAGGAGTCGAATGGGATTTGGTAACTTCTAGATATTATCTTCTGCACCCAAGAATCAGTGGTAATTGATAGCCTGGCATTGGGGTGCAGAGAAAGACATCCCCCGACTGCTTCCAGAGGAAAGCAATTGGGCCACTCTACAGGAGCGCTGATAGGGCTGTCCCAAAAAAGAATTTCTGGAGCCGTGATTACGCGGACCACCTCTGCAAAAGAGTTCCCCCTCTGCCTCCAGGGGTGAACTCGCCACGTGTCATGAAAAGGACCTTAAGACTTTTTGTGCCACAATTTCCCACTTCTCTGGTTCTGGAAAACGCATGCTGAGGAGTGGAGAAATGTACACCAACCGCAGAAAGGGTCTTACCGTCCTGCTCACACATGGCTAGCGTGTCCTTCACTTTAGGGCCAAACAGGGAAGATGCTTCCACTCGAGCGTTAAGGAAGGAAGACAGTCACACAGGCGCATCCGGGCATGAAAGGACTGTTCCCGTGCAGCACTCCATGCATATGTATGAAGGCACGCTGCCATCCTCTAAAATGAGCACGGTTCTGTGTGCGAGTGCAGGGGGCATGTCTGTGCAGAGCATGGACACTAAATATGCCCCCTGTGCTCAGAAAGTGCCATACGGCACTTCTGAAGCCGTACTGGCATAATATTAGAGCTTAGCTCTAATATTATGCCAGTATTTCAGTGTCCATGGAAAATAGAGCATTTCAGTGTTGGTGGACACTTGGGGGGGGGGGGGGAACAGCAGTAGGAAAGCAATACAGGGGGTGTGTCACAGCCTCTGTGACACACCCTGTATTGCTAAAGTGCCGTACGGCATTTCTGCAGTCTGCAGAAGCAGGAAATGTGTGCAAATGCACATATAACAGGTGATAAATCCCCAAGTGTACAAAAAAGCACAACCCCAGCCCCACAAAATACATAAACCCCATACTGCACATGTCATGCATCACCATGAAACATGCACGGAATCTTGAAAGCCCAATCATTGCAGCATGTCACAAACACAGTCCCAAGTAGTTTTCACACCACAATACACACCCCATAACCTACAGAAAATAATAATAATAATATATCCTTGTATATAATGCCCTAAGGGATGTTTAAGTGTAGCTAAGTGGGTGTGTACATTACAGCTTAAACATCCCATAGGAGTTAAATGAAAATAGATAAGGAAAATATCCAAGGCATTACAGTGTAGTGATTAGAGTTACAGCTTTACATGCTGGTATGCAGGGTTTGAGTCCTAAGACAAGCAATTTATTTTACCAGGTGAAACTAGTGTTAAAATTATTGTAGTAAACGTAAATTATGTAGCAATTATTTTTTGTTAACCAGGGTAGATTAGCAGTTCCAAAAGTGAGATGCCAGTGTAGAAAAGCTGTGAAATCCCCATATAAACACATACAGTATCTTCACACAAGAATATAATGTGATGAAAGCACATAGGGAGATGTCATGGAAGGTAAACGTAAAAGTATAAATGTGTATGCAAATATTTAATTTTATATCATACAATGACTGGACATTAACATACGCTAAAGGGCCAGCCATTGTAACTCCGAGAGTATGCAAATGGAAAGGTCCAGATGCCCGGACTATTTTCATTTGTATATCATCTGTGTGTAAGTGAAGATCTCCACTGTATTCAAAACCTATCTCGCTATGTGTGATGAGTTGAAGAACTCGTACAACATAGCAAGATATCATAAAAAAATGCAATGGAGATCTTCCTTTCAACAGAAAAAGAAAGAGCTCTGTTGCCTTTTTAATATATCTCACTATGTTATACGAGTTCATCACCTCGTATAACATACAGAGATAGGTTTAAAAAAAGCTATCGAGATCCGCCTAACTCTGTCACTACCTCTGCACAGCACTGATGTACTGCATAAGTGTGGGAACACGTCCCTTACATACACATGTACAGTACATCAGAAATGGCCAAGGATACCGGAAAACTGTGGAAGGGCAGCATGGAGACATGATACAATGACATTACTTAAGAAAGGTAAGTATTGTTTACTTAAACAATGTCACAGTACAATAGCAATAACCCATGGCTGGGTGTGGGAAATGCTGGACTTACCCACGGTTGGCATTGTATGGTCATGAAGGCACTGACCTCGTGACCAAATCACACCAACTGTGGGTAAATCCAGCATTACCCACACCCAGCTGTGGGTTATTGCTTAAATATAACATTATACATATGATATGCACAAATGTGCCTTAATCAGTTAGTATCCCTCAGACCTTGTTCTGCCCAGCAACAAAATAGCCAACCCTGCCAAGTGTCAAACCCAGGACACTGTCCTCAACAATCACACCAACATACCACTATACCATCTGACCTGTGAGACGTTGTAGTGCTTTAAGGAACATATCCCTGCAGTCAGGTCATTTAACATTAATAAAAAAAAAAAAACAGCAGTCCCAAGTGTTGAACCTATGACCCTGAACATTTTAATCAGAGAAATGTAGAAGTACACCAGCTGAGCTGTAGGAATTACTGTTGCTTTTTCAAACATATCATGCAATAGAGGCATACAACATTACGGGGAAAAGTGTCGTGGAACCCTTTTTGCATTGTATTTAGACATATACATACATACATACATACATACACACATTATATATATATATATATATATATATATATATATATATATATATATATATATATATACATACATACATACACACACATACATATATATATATACATACACATACATATACCTTTGAAACATTGAAAGTCGGCTTTACAAACAGCCACTTGGGCGAACCGTAAAGTCGAATCCGGACTCTCGAACGTCTCTGAATTTCGAAACTCAGCAAATCGAAAAACAAATTTGCCGAGTTTCGAACTCAGATGTCGAACACACACTGTAATGCAGGGAGGGCAAGCCCCCCTGCAGCCATGTGGGGGGGCGTCCCCCCGCTTTAATATTCTAACTCAGAGGTCGCACTACAGTGGGGAAAGGATCCATTTCCCGATCCCCACTATAGTGCACTCCACACCCACAATGCCAAATCTGCAATGAGCGAATGTCAATGTGCATTCGCTCATTGCACATTTGAATCTTTTTTTTTTTTCAGCTAACTATGAACTTGAAAACGTACTTCTGTGCATCTGTCTTTCGACAAGTTGCCTTTCAATGTTTCAAAGGTAAACCTATATATATATATATATATATATATATAAATATATATATATATATAAATATAAATATATATAAATATATATATATATATATATATATATATATGTCAGATGAAACATATATATGGAAACGTACAGTCATAATATAGATATGCATATATTAAATACAACGGAAATAAAAAAATTAAAAAAATTAAAATTTTATATATATATATATATATATATATATATATATATATATATATATAAATAAATGTGTGTGTTTTTGATATATATATATATATATATATATATAAATAAATAAATGTGTTTTTGATATATATATATATATATATATATATATATACATACAATATATATATATATATACACACACACAATATATATATATATATATATATATATATATATATATATATATATATATATATATATATATATACATATATAATATATATGCTTGTGTGTGTGTATAAAACATGCAGTGCAGTTATTTCTCCGAACCACCCCTCCCAACCTGTTAGTGCAAGGAACCTGTACAAAGACTGTAAAGGGGGGGGGGGGGTTGGACCACATATATGGACATAGTTAGAAAATCATAGCTACAAATGAAGACATGTTACAGCAACAGTGTGCGTTTCAGCAGACAATCACTGAATGATATGATGATGGGAACTGACAGGTCATGTATTGACTGACATAAATCCTTGGATCATCACCGTGATTTACCAGACAAATAGAAATAAATTGTGGAACTGAACAAACGTATGGACCAAACATCTGGACAATCTGTGGAAAATCTGGCTGTGGAGAGGTATGCTCAGAACCAGTTAATGCAATGAATATGGACCAAGCCTGACACTTGATCGCGGGGAGGACATGCAGACTCCACACAGAAGGCGCTCCAGCAGAGAATCGAATGGGAGAACCTCTTGCTGTGAGGCGACAACACTACCACTGCACCACCACAGCTTGTCATGCTAACTGGTGTGCATTTGGTAATTAATGATATACCATACCTCTGCACCTCGTAGTGCAGGACATCTGGACAATGCATGGCATATGTATGGGACAGGGGGCTGAAAAGAGGGACATATCACACATACTGGTGTTACAAATTGAGACAGTAGCTGCTGTTACATGTGTTCTTGTAACATCACATCCCTGAAGGAAATGATGTGTGGAACACCAACGGATGACGACATGTACTGACTATAGTCCTCACATGATCCTACCAACCTCACAAAAACAGATGTTCGTCAAAGAACAGACCAAGTATAATAGGCATATATATGGAAACGTACAGTCATAATATAGATATGCATATATTAAATACAACGGAAATAAAAAAATAAAAAAAATAAAAATTTTATATATATATACATATATATAAAAAATTGTGTGCATCTCCAGTCTGTGGACAACATGCCAGTTGAAAGCTGTGTCACAGGCATATCACTGTCAGATGTCAAGTCACCCAGTAAATCCATGTCCAGACAAACCCCATCAATGTAGCAACCCCATCAATGTAGCAACCCCCTATGCGTATATCAACGTTAATGCCATACAAGCTGTACGAAACTCTGGAGCATTGTCCCCAATGTTGCTGGGCTGTCTCCACATGTTCTGTCCTATGAAGTAATTCCACCTACTGTATGTGAAGCTGTAGCCCCCACACCTCTGTAATGTCCCCTGCACAGGGCCAGGTAAATGGGCAAGGCCCACATGAAGGGCATCCCATATGGTGGAACGAGCACCTGTGTCCAAACCCATAACATAATACTATGTGGGAACCTACATATTTGTATGGCCTCAGCAATACCCAAAAGGATAACATTAACCCCCTCAAGGAAGGCTGAATGCTTGTGGTGGAGAGCAGCAATACACAAACCACACACTTGGTCCCTAGACTGGCTGTACAGGCCAAATCAGGAACACGCACCAACCTGGCATCAAGTCAGCCTTTGTCTGATCAAGCATATAAGGTCACAGGTGGAGTACTGTAAGGCCGAGTACAAATTGGACACATCCACCAAGGCCAATCACAAAGCCATCTTCACACGTGTCTGCAATCTCTGAGGCCACATACAAGCCCACCCTGTAATGGTGGCCAATCAGGCCACATATACACAAAACATAGCTATAGGCAACCTGCTGCAGATAGCTTTAGGGCAAACATCACCCCCTGGCTCAGCAGCGCTATAGCTGGGTATGCAGAGCACCGACATCCCTCCCCTCATCACCAGTGAGCAGGTACATATTGCCTACTGAAAGGCAACAAATGTAGGTATCCATGACACCTGATAACATCCCTGTCTGCATCCTACATGAACTCAGGCATGCGTACCCAGCAACATTACACACAGTAGTCACAACAAGGCTTGGCACCATCTAAACCACAGCCACATGGAAGACGGCCAATGTCATCCCTAGACACAGGCAAGAACGAGGGGTACAGGAGTAGGAAATTAAGTAGGCCTCATTGGGGGGAATATGACACTTCAGGGCCAGCAGTGCAGTGCACGCAGATACTGTACTGATATGTTACAGGGGTATGGTGTGTTTGTGAGTAGTGGCTACTGGTATTCAATGTAGATGTGCAGGTTCTGTACATATGTTTGCCAAATGTATGAGCTCCTGTGATGCGTCTCCCTCGTTTTGTCTGCAATGTCACATCAGCAAAGGTCAATATTCTCAGCAGCTCAGACAAATAGAATCATAGAAGCCATACTACACAATTATGCCATAATGTTTTCAGGGTAAACTATGTTGGCCTGCACGCATGTACATACGAGCAAGTCTGGCATCGTGAAAGTGACCTTATTCGCCATGCCTGGCAAAGGGCTGCTGCGGTGGCCAGGAACCGCACAGCCACAGGTGTGGGCCTGACCTTGCAGCCCCACTGGCACCCACCAGGGAGCTCAACAGGTACCATGGGGCACCCATCCCAGTACAACAGCAGAGTACAGACCCCCAACATACTGGAGGTGGTTGGCACCCAGACAATGGACGAGGAGTGTGCAGGTAAGGCCCCAGTGTAGATTATGTAGAAGACATACTTGTAATTGTAGAGTATCTACGTACTTGTGTCAGGTCAGAGTGCAGTTATGGATGGGATTTTCTAATGCACATCTATGGTGAAGGACAGCAAAATGTGTAGTATTGGGGGTTGTACTGTATGTGTGTACACATGCTGCATCCATCCTGTACCAGTGCCACTTGTGGGTCTGCTGACCATACCCCCCCCCTCACACAACTACCTAGGTCCCTCCTGTCTGCATGTGGGATGGCAGCCTGCAGCTGGTGAGTATGCAATTGTACTGTTATGATTTGCCAGTACCCCAGGCATATGAAGGCCATGCAGTGTACCATGCACACAACTGTCACTCATAGCCATATTGCTTTATGTGCATGTTCACCTGTGTTGGGGTCAACTGCACTGCATCACAGTGGTCACCACAGGGGCCTATCTGACGAGGATGCATCATCCCTGTAGCATAACATATGCCCTGTCAGTGCAAGACTTATGGACAGAGAGCAACACTATGGGTGGACAAACGGCCTAAGGTAGGCACGTGTGTGAAACATTACTGTCATATAGTGGATATAAACAGTGTACACACGCCTGTTAAGATGCCAGGTGTTTGTGATGTCTATACAAATTGAGACCACAATATGTCAGTACTCATCTTTTCCAAACTGTAATGTGACCTATGACATGAACAATCCCCTGTACAAACAATCAATCTGTTGGCCACCAAATATGGAGTATACAAACCTCACAATATGATGGATGCATATGTGTGCACACCCTTCAAAGAATATCTTATTACAGGAGCTTGTGATTTAATGACGGCATACAGTCAGCTTGGGTACACAACACCCATCAAGTAAAGGCACTCTGACTAACACCAAATAACAGTCTACTGTCCAAGTGGGATAATCATGATATATGCTCAGTTGCCAGCAACAGCAACAGCCATGGCTTGCAGACAGCGTACAAAGCAGCAAAGGATCTCATATTTGAAAGCTATCAGTCAACATTACCACAGCAGTGCATACACCATGGAACACAGTGGAGACAGTTGTCAAAAGGTGGAGTGAATATGGGACAATAGTGCTGTTGACAAGAACCTGATGTCCCTCCAAAAATGATGACAACACATGTCAAGACCTCGCCAGGGAGGTTGCCAGGGGTCATACAGCAACACCAAGGGAGTTGCAGGAACCCCTAGCTAGTACTGGTGTTCTGTACTACCTGTGAGAACACTCTCCCATATTCTGCATACAACTGGCCTATGGGGGTAGGGTCAGAAGATGGAAGCATATCCACACACCAAAAACAGCCAGGGGTGGATACAAATTGCAATACAGCACATCGTGTCTCCCAAAGGCAGGTGTGAAAATGCGTTCTGGTGTAATGAGACTAGGGATTGACCTCTCAGCCACAATAACAACAGTTATGTGTGGTGCACAAGCAACACCTCTCATAACCTGAACACCAACATCCCGATAGTGAATCACACTGGTGGCAGCAACCTGCTGTGGGGCTGCTGTTCCACAGACAGAACAGGGTCTGTAGTCACAGTGGTGGGAATTCTGAACATTTCCTAACACCCACCACTTCTGCCCAAAATTCATCAGGCGTCTGCAAGATCACTGAGGATGAGGTGGTGTGTCAGCCATCAACATGACAAAGTACTGCAGCATACATCCAAAGCTATCTAAGAATGGCTCCACCTGAACACAAACATGGGTATGGATTGGTCCAGCCAGAGCAAAGACCTACACCACATAGAAAAACCCAGTGTGACCTGATGAGGGTTGTGCACATGAGCTGCCCCTTGCATTCTGACAGAGTTGGGTGACCTTTGCATGGAAGAGTGGCCAAATAATGCCAAGTCAGGATGTGCCATGCTGATAGACACCTTCACAAAAAGAGTGAATGCTGTAAGTCACTTACAAGGAGCTTCAACAACTTATCATTTTAAGAGTGTTCAAACGTATGCAATAAACATATTGTACATATTGCAGTCATCATATTTTACACGCATCACATGTGTTTATCGACTGGATTGCACAGGTCATACGTCACATGGAAGGTGGGTGACATATCTGAACACATTATTGTGGTCTCATCCTCTATATTACAAGAACATGGCATGTTAACAGGGTTGTGTACACTTATATCCACTGAAAGCTTACAAGGCTGGTGGAGTAAAGTACAGTTGTGTACACTTACCATAAATGTAGATGTTAGAGTGTATTCACGGTTGCAGTCATTACATTTGGGTTATCTGCTTGCAGGTAGCCCTCGGTCGGCCTGATTAACAAAGTCTTGGGTCTTGTGTCAGTTGTTGTCCCTTCTTCCATGATGTCAGGTCATCAGGGGTATAAAACATGCAGCAGACGCCATTACATCAGTTTTTCTTGCCCCAGATGTCAGGTGCCCCCATAATGGGGAGCAATTAAATATACAATGATATACCTCCAACAAAAAAGCAAATACACCAAAAAGGCTTTTAAGCATAGTAAAGGAAAGTAGAGGTATAGCCAAAAGAAGTTAGGGGGCTGGAGGGAGGGTAACCAGGACTGCAACAGTGAATACACTCTAACATCTACATTTATGGTAAGTGTACACAACTGTACTATATTCTTCGTGTTTCACTGTTGCAGTCATTACATTTGGGTAGATTCCCAAAGTTATGGTTGGGAGGAGAAATTTAGAAAGCATTAGGACCAGCTATAAGGCCCTGCAAGACTGCGGTGGCAAAGCCAGCTCTGGATTCAGAGAAAATTGGCAAATGATAATGCTTGGTGAAAGTATGCACAAAACTCCAAGTAGCAGCTTCTAGGATGTCCCTGGTAGGGACGCCTCTGAGAAAGGCTGCAGAGGTAGATGCAGCCCTGGTGGAGTGAGGTCTGCCCTGGGGGATAGGTTTTCTATGGTGCTTATAGCAGAAATGAATGCAATGGCCTATCCATTTAGAAATGGTTTGCTTTGAAATAGCTTTCCCTTCTGCCCTTGCAGCAAATGCCACCAGCAGTTGTTCAGATTTCCTTAGAGGTTTAGTCCTGTCCAAGTAGAATCTAAGTTGTCTGTGCACATCTAAGGAATACAGTATCCGTTCCCCTTTGTTCTGTGGATTAGGAAAGAAGATTGGCAAATGAATAGACTGATTAAGAGCCACACTGGATACCACCTTGGGCATGAAGGATGGATTGGTTCTGAGGGACACCCTGTCCGCATGAAAGATTATGAAAGGCTCCACTGCCATAAGGGCCTGTAATTCAGATACCCTTCTAGCTGAAGTGATTGCTAAAAGAAAAGCTATTTTCCAAGAAAGAAATTTTAAGTCTGCTGTAGCAGCTGGCTTGAAAGGAGGTAGAGTGAGTTTCTCCAAAACAAAGTTAAGGTCCCAGGCTGGGGTTGGAGCTCTCCTGGGTGGTCTCAAATTTTTGGCTCCTCTGAGGAACTGCTTGAGCAGTGAATGAGAGAAGAGGGGAGGTTCTGTGTTATAATGAGCTGAAATGGCTGAGGCGTGGATTTTAATGGAGGAAAAAAAGACAGGTCCTTGTGAAGCATCTCAGTTAAGTATTGTATAATCTGAGGTAAATTGGGCGCTGCTGTGCTCATCCCTTGAGATTGGTTCAAGGCACAGAATCTTTTCCATTTTTCAGCACATAATTTTCTAGTACTAGTCCTCCTTGCCTCGAAAATTATATCTATCACAGGTTTACTGAGGGATGGTAGAAGAGTGATTATGTAATTTAGCCAGGCTGCATGGTTCAATGTTAGAAGCTGAGGATGCAGAATCTGGTCCTCCTGCTGAGACAACAGGGAAGGAGTCTGAGGCAGGTGCCATGGGGATAACCGTGACACACTGCGCAGGAGGGGGTACCAGTGTTGGCATGGCCAGTTTGGAGCAATCAAAATCATCCTTGGTTTGTCCTGTTTGATTTTTAGTAGTTTTTTTGGAGGGCAGAGGCAGAGGGGGGGGAAGGCATAGACTGATAGGTTTTTTCCAGCTGAAGGACAGAGCATCCACTTTCCAGGCTTGCTTGTGGGGAGTCCTCGTGCAAAATTTGTCCAATTGGCAGTTCTGGGGAGAGGCAAACAGGTCTATATCTGGGCTCCCCCATTTGCTTGACAACATGTTGAAAATCCTTGGTTCCAGTTTCCACTCGTGGGTCCATGAGGTTTCTGATTAGTCTGCCAGTGTATTTAATTTTCCTGGCAAGAACTGAGCTTGTAGGTGCACTTGGTAGCTCAAGGCTGTGTTCTACAATACCATGGCTAGTCTGCAGAGAGGGTAGGAATGTGTACCCCCCTGCTTGTTTATGTACCACATAACCGTGGTGTTGTCCGTCTTTACCATTAGTTGTCCTTGAAGAATGTAGTCCTTGAAGGCTGTCAGAGCATTCTGTACAGCTAACATTTCTTTTGATTAATATGCAGGTGCATTTGACTTGGGTTGCATTTGCCCTGAATGCACTTCCCTGCCAGGTGAGCACCCCATGCATAGTCTAATGTGTCTGTTAGGGTTTAGGTGGCAGGGGCTGGTGTGAAAAGTAGTCCCTTGTTTTGGTGGCAGGCCTCTACCCACCAAAGCAATTCTAGGCATAGGCAAGATATGATAAGAATCATTGCTTCTAGATCCTGAGAATGTTGACACCATAAGCTTTTTAGATACCACTGTAGTTTCCTCATATGCAGTATTGCATATGGAATTGGAAGAATGCAGGAGGCCATGAACCCCAAGGCTTGCAGTATTTGTCTTGCAGACAGCAGAGTTTTTGCGGCCACTTGCTTGAAGTAGGTTGTCAAATTAATTTGTTTCTCTGGCGTGAGGCAAGCCATCTGGGAAGTTGTATTTAAGCTTGCTCCCAGGAATATAATTTGTTGACAGGGTACCAGGTGTGATTTCTTTTCGTTTATGGTGTACCCCAGACAAGTTAGAACCCTTTGTACAAAGGCCAGATGATTCAAAAGTATGTCCTGGCTTTCTGCCTGAATTAGACAATCGTCAATGTATGGGTATATTTGAATATTTCTTTGCCTAGAAAATGCAATAACTGGAGCTAGGCACTTTGTGAATACCCTGGGCACAGTAGATAAGCCAAAGGGTAGTGCAGAGAACTGATGGTGCATGTAGCCTGCTTTGAAGCGTAGGTATCTTCTGCAAGATTCCCTGATTGGGATGTGCATGTCTACGTAGTATGCTAGACAGTAGTGACATTTACTGAGGTATACTAAGTTGGTGGAGTTACAGAGACAGATTCTTTCAGCTCCACCATCTACTGGAAAGCCACATATAGAAATAACTTCCTTGACTTTTAAAGTCAACACCCAAAGCCAACCAGGCATCTTTGCCTAGCATAGGAAGTAATTGGTGAAGAGTCAGCATCTTGAATTTTGGAATTTCCAAAAAGGTGTTTAGAGTAGACAGGTCCAGGATAGGACACCATTGATTGTCTTTTCTGGGTACCAGGAAAAGTCTCGAATAGAAACCTTGTCCCTTTTCCTTTTCCGGTACCAGCTGAATAGCCCCCATGCTTAAGAGAGGAAGTACTTGTTTTTGGGCATCTGCCCATTGATTTGGGGGTAAGTCCGGCCATCCGCTTGGTGTTGGCAATGTTTGGAAGTGAAATCTGTATCCCTGAGACACTATATTTAAAACCCATTTGTCCTGGGTAATGAGTTCCCAGTTCTTTGCATGAAGAGCAATCTTTCCCCCCAAAGAGGCAGTCAGTTGTTAAATGCTTGGAAATTTTAAATGGAAGTCACTGAGACAGTTTACCACAGGGGGGAATCTTATTGCTCCCAGATATGGAAGTGGAGGCCCGCCACTGCTTAGTCCTCTGTGTCCCCTGGGACTGAAACCTGGGGCTTTTGCTGTGTCTGGGTTTGGCTGGAGAAGACCTGGAAGGGGCTGGAAAGGACCAATTCTTAGAGGGCCAGTGCCTACTAAATCTAGGAGGCTGAACTTGTAGGAAATCTTTAACAGTTTGCATAGATTTAGCTTTATCTTCCATCTTTTTAAGAACTTCCTCAGCCTTGTTGCCAAACAGGCGGTCCCGATTTAAGGGAGCATCCAACAATTTAGCTTTAACATGATCAGGCAAAGATTGCTCCTTTAGTCAAGCATGCCTTCTGAGCACAGACCCAGTAACAGCAGCCCTGCAAGAGGCCTCTAAAGAATCAAAACCACATTGCAAAGTATGTTTTCCAACTTGTTCAGAATCCTGTAATTCTTTATTTTCCACACAGTCAAGAATCAACATCATTTTCTGTTTAAGCAATCCAACAACATGTTGCTGATACTTTAACATATGAAACTGACAGTTTAAAGCCCTAATGGCCAAGGTTGCAGAAGTGTAAACCTTCTTACCCCATCTATCAAACGCCCTGGAGTCTATCAGAAGGGGTAGGATTTTTAGCAGTAGAAGTCTTAATGCCCTTGGGCCCCTGTGAAATAGTCTCTGGGTCCGCAATAGGATTTTTAAAAAGGAACTTGTGTGACTCGGGGACCCTGTAGTGTCTGTGAGGTTTTCTGGGAGCAGGAGGCAAGGAATCAGGGGCCAAACTAGATTTCGAAATCAACAATGTCTACTACAGGAGGAATAGCTAAAGGCCTATGCTGAGGTAGGAGTAAGAAATCCCTAAGCCTCTTTTTTGAATCAGACAAATCCTGGCTTTCCCGGTAGAAATGCTCCCTTAGAGTATGCAAGGTTTCCCCAAAAGAAAAATCCTCTGGAGGGGAAGCAGACGGAATGGAGTCCTCTGCATCAGAATCCTCATAAGTAGATAAGGGCAAATCCAGATCATCAAAAGAATCAGAAAAAACAGAATCCTGGTCAGAAGATTCATAAACAACTTTGGTCCTAGGCCTCGTAGAAAGGGGGGGTTGGCTACCCCTGATTAGAGTTATTAAATCTTCAGCCACTCTTATAATTTTTTTTTAGGCATAGAGGCCTGGGCGTCGTTTTTTTAGGCACGGTTAGAGATTTAAGCTTAAGTGAAGAAGGAGGCATCCGTTTAATATGCAAGTCCGTAGACCTGAATACACCCTCAGAAGCTGGTGCCTGCACAGCGGCTCCAGACCCATCCAAGGTAGAGACATCCGCGGGTTCCATAGTTGAAGCATCTCGCAGCATAGCAGACTCCAAATGGGTCTCAGTAGAGGCCTGCGAATCAGAAGTAGCGGGTATCAGGGGCTGCGAAAGCGCCTCACTGAGTACCGGCGAACTGGCGACTGGCTTAGGAGAAGCATCATTGGCAGTTTTGGACCTTGGCGGCCTGTCTCTGTCTATCTTTGCATTTGTTCAGAATCCCGATAGTCAGATGGCTAACAGACGACATTTCTGGATAATTAAACCGAGAACCGAAATATTTAGAGGCGAAAATATACCTACAACGGATAGTGCGCCGATTAAATAAAGCACAAAACTGACAGAAAGGTATGTCGTGGTCAGGGCCTAGACAAGGAATACAGTTGTTGTGTCTTTCGGCTTTTCCCAGTTAGGGGTCACCACAGCGGAACTCCAGTCCGCTAATGATTGGCAGTAGATTTTTACGTGCCGAGTTGACAGCCCTGACGCACAACCTTCAACGAAGGTACGCCCATTCACGCATGTCACCACACAAAAGACACTCTAGCTGAGAATTGAACAGGACATCTTACTATGAGGCGACAACACTACCGCAACACCACCACCGCAGTAGAGAAGGTACGAATGAAAATCTGAGGTATTTGCTTTCCACAAGTATTGTAATTATTAACTGTTACTGACATCGGTAAGGAGCAAGAAAAAGTTTCCCCAACGGGGTACCTAGCTTTAGTTGAAGACTTCGGTTCTGAAACTCAAAAGTGAAAATTTCAGGAGTCAGCCAACTGGCACTTGCGAACTGCTTCTGCTTCAGGCACCACACAGCAAGAAAGACTGATGTAATGGCATCGGCTGCATGTTTTATACCCCTGACGACCTGACGTCATGGAAGAAGGGACAGCAACTGACCCAAGACTTTGTTAATCAGGTCGACTGAGGGCTACTGCAAGCAGATAACCCAAATGTAATGACTGAAACAGTGAAACACGAAGAACATCAGGGATTGTGTGACCATACATACACTGCTCGTTTGCAGATCTGACACTCGCATGTATGTCAATCAGTGATGTCATTCCTCAGATCATCCCACGTATGTCACAGAGAAACACAGGGGTTATGAAAAATAGAGCAGACATATGAGCCAGACTGCTACACATCCTGTGAGGATATGTTCAGTTGTGAGGTATGTTCTGTAGTACTTGCCACTGTGCTATACAGTTGGACAGCAATGATGTGTACATGGCTGCAGTCTGTGCTGGGGAACGACCATCACACACTAACACTATTCATGTATCCCAGAGCTCTATATTGTCAGTTACATGGTGTACAACTGGCTGCAATGCATGATGTTGACAGCAGTGTATCTTGCATGTTACCATGTGGGTAATGTGTGGTCTGTGTAACAGATTTGTGCCACCTCACCTATAAGTGTGTGCGCATGTGTGTGTGTGTGTACCAGCCAACATCAAAGTGCAGGTATTACTGTACATATGCTGTCTTCCTCTCACAGGTGGCAATGGGGTCTGGGTTCCCCCCTTTTGAAACAATGTCAATATCTCAGCAGACTCGAATACTGAGGTACAGGTGGGGTTGTCAGAGACTGAATCTGTGCCATTTAGTTGGCATCCCACCCTTGGGCACACCATCACTGCACACAGTAACAATGCTCACACATACCCTGTCACCAGTGGCCACAGATGGACAGTTGGCAGGTGGTGGCACTGAAGAGGCTAGTGTGGTGACTATGGCATATGTGAGAGAAGATACTGACCATATCCAGAGTGCAGGCAAGGTCCCACACAGGCAGATGGACAGGGGTGCTTGCAGGAGGAACGATGCTCGTCAGGCCACTGTTCCAAGTGCCACAGAAGGAGTCATCAGATGCATGTTCCAGGTGGTCATGGATGCACAGGCACATAGTGAACACCACAACACACAAATACTCAGGGTGGTGGATGAAACTCTCCCTAATGTATGTGGTAATATACATGACCTTGTTGGGTCCACACGTAAAAATACGGAGGTGTGCATCCAACCACAAACTAATCACCTTGGGAATCAACATCCCTCCTACCCCACCCCCCTGCAAATGTAACCACCATGACAAACACCTCCAAAGCTAACCTTGGGCTCCTTAAAACAGAGATGTCTAAGTTCACGGCACCCATGCAAATGGAGAATAGTTGCATGACCACCAGATCATACACCAATGCACTGTATGAACACATACTCCTATGCATGGATCTCGCCATGACCAACAGAACCAAGATGCTGTCCTCTAAAACAGGAAGCCAATGTGGTGGTCCCCTGCCATACACAAACTCGACAACGAAACAAATAAACTGATGCGGAAAAAGGTGAAGTCCCAAGACTGGAACAACTCCCTTATCGGCCTCAACAAAAGGTTGAGATCATTATGAAAACAGAATTCCAGCAGATAGGAAAGACAAACACAAGGCCTTCAACAGTTATGTGAATAGTCTCCACGTCAATACCCCAGATGTGCTCTGAGCTACTGCACAATGGTACCTCCTATACAAAGCCAACAGATATTGCCAATATACTGGCTGACAGATTCAGTGCCACCTGACCCCTCTCACTCCCCCAAAGGACCAATCACAATACCAGTATATTGCCAGACACCCAGTACTACTGCTGCACATGTTAAAATAGCATTGTCCAACACCAGGAATTCATCTTCTATGGGACCTGAAAATATCCCTGGCTGTGTTGTACATGAACTATAGAGTGACCTAGCACCAAACCTGTGTGCCCTATTCAATCACAGCCTCACCTCAGGTTTTGTCCCAACCAAATGGCGCACTGTTTACAGTCATCCCTCTCCACAAAAGAGGAACAACTACAGACCCCGGCAACTATCGTCCCATTAGCCTGACAAGTCTGATATGCAAAGCTATGGAACGCATCATCATGGACCTCATAAACAAGGATATAGGGAATCTCCAAAGTCTGGATCCTACACAGTTTGGTTTCATGAAGGATAGATCATACCTGCTCAACTTAAGTCGACTTCTTTGAGTCAGTCACCAGAGCTGTGGATGAAGGCAAGGTGGTTCATACAGCCTACTTTGATTTGGCCAAAGCCTGAGATACCATTCCCCACTCAGGAATCATAGAAAAACTCACTAAGCTAGGCATCAAACCCTATATCACTAGGTGGGTTGCAAACTGGCTCACAGATAGAACCCACAGTGTGAAAGTAGCTGACTCAAGTCAGACTGTCAATGAGTCACGAGTGGAATCCCACAGGGTTCGGTCCTGGGTCCTGTCCTGTTTGGTATCTACTTCTCTGACGTCCAGGCCAACATGAAGGGACTGTGCCTGACAAAGTTCACAGACTATTGCAATTTGGGAGCTATCATTAACGCCCCAAGTGATGTTGACATCCTACAGAAAAGCCTCAATGAGACCAACGACTGGTGTCAGAACCATGGCCTTAAGCTCAATGCCAAAAAATGTCATCATCCCCCTCTGGGAAAACCCAGTTCCCTTGAATTACCACATTGATGGTAGTCCACTGAACACATAAGATGTTATAAGAAATCTTGGAACAGAGGTTGAAAGCAACTTCTCTGTTGACCACCACACTGCCACAGAGGTTGAAAGCAACTTCTCTGTTGACCACCACACTGCCACTGTGGTCAGAAAGTCCTTCTATGTGGCACATCTCATTACCAAGGGTTTTGCATCCAGGAAGAAAGAGGTCATTGTCTCCATGCACTCTTCCCTCATTAGGCCAATCATTGAGTACAATGCCCAATTTGGCATGTACCTCAAAAGACACCTGCAACAACTGGAGAGGCTGCAAAAGTACCTCACAAAGAGGATCCCAGGCCTTAAACACTTGTCCTATATGGACAGACTCAAAAAAACTCAGATTCTCTGTCTCATATCACCTACTTAGAGAAGATCTCTGCTTGACTTACAAAGCCATGTGTGACCCAGCTCTGTTAGAAATGCTACATCTGAAGAAATCCCAATCCCTCCGCACCACACACTCCAGACACCTCAACCTTAGTACCACAATCAACAGAACATGCTGTAGAGACAGGTTCATAACCCAGAGACTGCCCACGCTATGGAATAGACTTCCCATACATGTCAAGCAGAGCACCTGACTGGCCCTCCAAGAGAAATCTTGATGAGTACATGGGAAATAGAAAATTCAACACCGGGATCACTCCAGTGGCTCTACTCGACAGAGGCACTGGGAACTACGGTCCGGTGGCACAATACCAGGGTAATCCTATGAGCTAGGCTTGTAAAGGCTCCAGGGCCATTAGGTGTGTGTGTGTGTGTGTGTGTGTGTGTGTGTGTGTGTGTGTGTGTGTGTGTGTGTGTGTGTGTGTGTGTGTGTGTGTGTATTTATTTATTTATTTATGAATGATGGGAGAGTATATATACCTCCCCATTAAGAGAACCACAGTAAAGAACTTCTCCAAAGTCACCTTCATGCTTCTTAAGACAGAAGTGGCTAACTTCATGACAGCCATGCAGATGGAAAATAGAAGTATGCCTGCTGAATATTACACCAATGCACTGTATTAACACATACACAAGTGCATGGATCATGCCATCCCAAATAGAACCAAGATGTTCTCCTCCCAATAAAGAAAGCCAATCCGGTGGTCCCCTGCCCATAGAGAAACTGTACAACAGAAGGAAGAAACTGTTGCAAAAAGGAATAAACTCCCATAATTGTAAGAACTCCCTTATCAGCCTCAGTAAGAAGCTGAGATCCCTCATAAAATCCACCAAAGCTAGTTACAAAAACAAAATTGCTACGGATTCTAAAGACAATCACAAAGCATTCTATAGCTATGTCAAGAATCTCAATGGCAACACTCAGATCTGCTCTGAGTTACAGCACAATGGCAGCAAATATACAGAACCAACTGATATTGCCAACATCCTGGCAGATACGTTCAGTGCTAACTTTACCCCCCTCTCACGCACTAAAGGGCCCATCTCAATGCTGGATGAATGTAAAGCCCTATGAACCTATGTATCTCACAAAACATCTATAACAACTGGAAAGTCCACAGAATTACCTCACAAAGAGGATCACTGGCCTCAAACAGATGTCCTACTCAAACTGTCTCAAAATAAACCAGCTTTAATACATTGCATATCGCCTACTCAGAGCCAATCTCTGCCCAACATACAAAGCCATGTCAAACCCAGATATGTTGGACATGCTACACGTAAAGAAATCCCAGTCCCTCCAAAACACATGCTCCAGGGAGCAAAACCTTGTTACCACAATAGACAGAACATGTTGGAGGGATAGATTACTGTCCATAACACTTCCCATACACTGGAACAAACTACCCATTTATGTGAAACAGAGCTCCTCATTAGCCCTCTAAGATAAATATTGACATTTGGATGGTAAATAGGAAATCTACCCCATAGGTTCATAGGTAGGTACTAGGCTATTGGCCCTAGGGCCTATATAAGCCTAGCCAAAAAGGTACCCTGGCTTTCGCCATCCAAGAAAATTATTTTCCTGTGCCCCTGTCGAGCAGAGCCACAGAGGTGATCCCCGGGGTGAATGTCCTATTTCCCATCCAATCACTGCTGTTCCAGAGTATGGGAAGTCTCTGAGACAGGAATCTATCCCTCCAGCATGTTCTGTTTATTGTGGTGACAAGGTTTAGGTCACTAGATCATGTAGCTTGGAGGGATTGGGATTTTTTTTAAGTGGAGCATGTTCAACAGCTCTGGGTTTGACATAGCTTTGTACGTCAGGCAGAGATAGTCTATGACCAGGTGATATGCGACAGAGTAAAGCTGGAGTTTTTTTGAGACTGTCTGCGTAGGGCATCTGTTTGAGGTTGGTAATCCTCTTTGTGAGGTATTTCTGTATCCTTTCCAGTTGTTCTAGATGTCTTGTGAGGGTCTGAGTGATGAATAAAGGAGAACAATGACCTCTTTTTTCCTAGATGAGAAACCTTTTGTGATGAGGTGTGCCACGTAGAAGGATTTCCTGACTACTGTGGCGATGTGATTATCTAAGGAGAGACTACTGCCCACCTGTGTCCCAAGGTCTCATCACATTTTCAGTGTTAAGTAGACTACCACCCATGTGGTAGTTCATGGGTAGAGAGTTTTTACTAAAGGGGATGACAATGCACTTTTTGGCATTGAGCTTGAGGCCATGACTTTGATACCAGGCATCCGTCTCAGTGAGGCCCTTTTGTAAGATGTCCACATCGTTAGGAGTTTTGATTATGGCTCCTACTTTGCAGTCATCTGGAAACTTTGTTAGCTAAAGACCTTCTATGTTAGCCTGTACTTCACAGAAGTAGATACCAAACATTCAGGAGATGACCCAGGACTGAACCCTGCGGTACTCCACTTGTCACTGGTCTGAAGTCGGATTTGGAGTCTGCTACTTTCAGTGTGGGTTCTGTCAGTGAGCCAGTTGGCAACCCATCTTCTGACATAAGGATTTATACCTAGTTTAGCGAGTTTATCTATAATTCCAAATTGGGGGATGGTGTCAAAAGCCTTGGCGAGATCTAGACAGGCTGTGTGAACCACCTTACCCTAGTCTACTGCTTTGGTGACTGCTTCAAAGAAGTCTATCAGGTTTAGGAGAAATGATCTGCCTTTTACAAACCTGAACTGGGTGGGGTCCAGAGTTTGCAGATTACTAATGTCTTATAAGTTCCATGGCCTTGCAGACTAGGCTCATCAGGCTAATGGGGCGGTAGTTCCCGGGGTCAGTGGTGGCTTCCCCCTTTGTGGAGTGGGATAACAGCTGCTGTGCGCCATTCAGTGGGCACAAAGCCTGAGGTGAGGCTATGATTGAACATGGTGCTTAGGTGGGGTGCCAGTTCATTCTGTAGTTCGTGTAGAACGCATCCTGGGATGTTGTCAGGTCCCATGTATGTTGTGTTCTTGGCTTTGGAGACTGTTTTTTTTACCTGTGCAGCCATGATTACAGGAACTTTGCATTCTTCCGGTATAGACATGGGCCCTTTAGGGGGTGAGAGGGGAGTAAAGTTAACACTGAACCTATCTGTGTGTCTGCTCAAGAGGGGCACAGGAAATTATTAGTCTTGGGTGGCGAAAGCCAGGGGAATCTTGCTGGCTAGGCTTATATAGGCCCTAGGGCCAATAGCCTAGTATCTACCTATGAACACACACACACACACACACACACACACACACACATATATATGGTGTCATTCAAAGGGGATCCAGTATCTGTCTGCCTGGGACGACATGATTGACAGACCACGATGCTTTGCCAGAGATGGTCTGCACTTGTCGCCCCTGGGATTCAGGTTACTGGCTAAGGCTCTTGCAACCCCTATAGTGCCTTTTTTAGGCAAAGTTCAAAGGACAAAACCACCACCGTAACAGGTACAAGCATGGAAAATCTGAAGGTAATGCTACTCAATGCTAGAAGTCTAATCCTCAAAATGCACTCTCTCGAGGCACTCCTAAAACTGGAGAACATCGATATCTGTGCAGTAACTTAGACCTGGTTCAAGGCTCCAGACAGCACCCCTGCAATACCAGGCTACAACTCTTACCACACTTTTCGGCCACCAAACCAGGACCGAAACACTAAAGGTGGAGGAGTGTCAATATTCACCAAGGATATTCACACCACCTGGCTAGTTGCCCAACACAATGCGTCTGAAATTCTCCAGGTGTAACTAACACTAGGTAAGACTGCAATATAAATTGTAGCTTGCTACAGATCCCCCACCATACCCCAAGATTCTCACTACACCTTTCTAAACATACTGGAAAATATTAAGATACAACCAAACACCCTAATACTGGGTGATTTTAACTACCCTGCCATTAACTGGGAAAACTACTCCTGTACCAACACCTTTGCCAAACGGTTCTTGGAATTCATAAATTCCAATGCCCTGGATCAACTAATCCATAGTCCCACCAGGGGGTCCAATATTCTAGACCTGGTCATTACCAACATGGGAAATCGATGCTCCGCACCTATGGTCACCCCCTCATTAGTCAGGTCTGACCATAAGCTAATCACCCTTAACATCCAGATCCTACCCCCACTCCCCAAGTAAGGAAACCTCCATAAAAAACTTCTCCAAAGCTAACTTCATACTACTCAAGTCAGAAGTGACAAACTTCATGACACCCATGCAGATGGGAACTGAAAGTTCAACTGCTGAATCCTACACTAAGGCACTGTACGAGCACATCCACTTATGCATGAATCGTGCCATCCCAAATAGAACCAAGGTGCTCTCATCCAAAAAAAGGAAGCCAATCTGGTGGTCCCCTGCCATAAACAAACTTTACAACAAAAGGAAGAAACTGTTGCAGAAAAGAGGAAAATCCCAGGATGCAAAAAACTCCCTTACAAGCGTCAGTAAGAAACTGAGATCCCTCATAAAATCCTCCAAAGCTAGTTACGAAAATAAAATTGCCAAAGATTCCAAAGACAACCACAAGGCATTCTATAACTATGTCAAGAATCTAAATGGCAATGCTCAGATCTGCTCTGAGCTACAACAGAATGGCATTAAATATACTGATCCCAAGGATATTGCCAATATCCTGGCAGATCGATTCAGTGCCAACTTCACCCCCCTCTCACCCCCTAAATGGCCCATCTAAATACCGGGAGATTGCCAAATTCCGGTAATAATGGCCACACAGGTAAAAAAACGCACTCTCCAAAGCTAAGAATACAGCATCCATGGGACCAGATGACATCCCGGGCTGTGTACTACATGAACTACAAAATGAACTGGCACCTCACCTAAATGCCATGTTTAATCATAGCCTCAAGTCAGGATTCGTGCCCACTGAGTGGCGCACAGCTACAGTTATCCCACTCCACAAGGGGGGATCCACCTTGGATCCTGGAAACTACCGTCCCATCAGTCTGACAAGCCTCATCTGCAAGGCCATGGAGCGTATTATCGTGGAACTTATAAACAAAGACATTGGCAACCTTCAAACACTGGACCCCACCCAGTTTGGGTTTGTGAAGGGCCGATCTTGTCTCCTGAACCTGATTGACTTCTTCGAATCAGTCTCCAGAGCCATGGACAAGGGTAAGGTGGTCCACACAGCCTATCTAGACCTTGCCAAGGCCTTTGACACCATCCCCCACTCTGGAATCATAGATAAACTTACTAAACTGGGCATTTATCCCTACGTCACCCAATGGGTTGCTAACTGGCTTACTGAAAGAACCCACACTGTAAAAGTAGCAGACTCCAAATCCAGCTCCAGACAAGTGACAAGTGGAGTACCTCAGGGTTCAGTCTTGGGACCACTCTTGTTTGGCATCTACTTCTCTGAAGTACAGGCCAACACTAAGGGACTCTGGCTAACAAAGTTCACAGATGACGGCAAACTGAATCCCCAAATGATGTGGATACTCTACAAAAGGGTCTTACAGAAACAGATGCTTGGTGCCAGAGCCATGGGCTCAAGCTCAATGCTAAGAAATGTATAGTTATCCCCTTTGGGAAAAAACATGTATCCGTGAATTACCATATAGGTGGCAGTACACTAAACACCGAAAGTGTGATAAGAGACTTAGGGACACAGGAGGACAGTGGTCTCACCTTCGATAACCACTTTGCCACAACAGTCAGGAAATCCTTCTATGTGGCACACCTCATCACTAAGGGCTTTTCATCCAGAAAAAAGGAGGTCATTGTCCCACTGTACTCATCCCTCATTAGACCCATTATAGAATACAACGCCCCGTTTGGTATGTACCTCTCAAGACATCTGCAACAACTGGAAAGGCCGCAGAAATACCTCACTAAAAGAATCACAGGCCTAAAGCAGATTCCCTATGCTGACCGCCTTAAAAAACTCCAGCTATACTCTGTCGCATATAGTCTACTCAGAGGCGATCTCTGCTTAACATACAAGGCCATGTCAAACCCGGAGCTGTTGGACATGCTACACATAAAGAAATCCCAATCACTCAGAGCCACACTCTCCAGGGATCTAAACCTTGTCATCACAATAAACAAAACATGCTGGAGGGATAGGTTCCTGACCCAGAGACTCCCCAGACTCTGGAATAGATTGCCCATACATGTCAAGCAGAGTGCCTCTCTGGCCCTCTTCAAAAGGAACCTTGATGATTGGATGGGAGAAAGGAAATTCACCCCGGGGATCATGTCAGTTGCCCTGCTAGACAGGGGTCCAGGGAAGTAAATAGTGTGGGAAGAAATAGCCAGGGAATTGTTATGGCTAGGCTTGTATAGGCCCTAGGGCTGATAGGTTCATGTTCGTACAGTGCATTGGTGTAAGATTCTGCGGTCATGCAACTAGTCTCCATCTGCATGGATGCCATGCAGTTAGCCACCTCTGTTTGTAAGTGCCCAAAGTAAGCTTTGGAGAAGATTTCATGGTGGTTACCTTTGTGGGGTGGTGAGAGGGATGTGGATTTCCATGGTGATTAGCTTCTGTTAGTATCTAACCAGGGAGGAGTTGACTATTTGTGTAGAGCAACGTTCGCCCATATTAGTAATGACCAGGTCGAGGATGTTGCTACCTCTAGTGGAAGTAAGAATGAGCTTGCCCAGGGCATTGGAATTAATGAATTCCAGAAAGCATTGGCCAAGTGCATTGGTACACAAGTAGTTTTTTCAGTTAATGGTGGGGTAGTTGATGTCGGCCAGTAGGAGAGTGTTGGGTTGGAACCTAATATTCCCCAGGGTGCTTACGAATGAAGAGTGTTAGTCTTGGGCCAGGTTTGTGGACCTACAGCAGGCTATGACCTGTATTACTGTCTTACCCAATGTTGGCTGCACCTGAAGTACCTCAGATGCATTACGTTGTGCTAACAGTCTATAGGCGTGCACATCCATTATGAATATTGAAACATCACCACCTTTGCAGCTTTGGTCCAAGTTCTGGGCCAAACAGGTGTGGAATGAGTGATAGCACAAATGTCAAGGTTCTCCAGTTTAAGGAGTGCTTTGAGCGAGTGCATTTTAAATGTAGACCTCTAGTGTTGAGCAGCATGATCCTCAAATTACATTTGTTTGTAGCTGTTATAATGGTAATGTGGTCTTTGGAACGGTTAGAAGAATATGTATTAGTAATATGCATGCTTAGTGCATCGAGGTTTAAAAGGGTTAATACATTTATTCTGTTCACACTGCATGAAACTGCACAGCTATTAGAAACTTAACAAGAAGGATTCTATTTTCTGCTAATGTCAGCAAATAACAAGAAGTGTTTCATTTCTACTAGTGTCATGAGACTTAAGGAGTTACTGATTTTCTGCTTATGCCATGAGAACGTACACAGCTGTTAGAAGCTTTGGATGCTTGAAAGTATAAATCGTAGTCAGCATTACTTGTACCTAAGCTAGAAATGTACCTTGAATCTAGGCAAAATGTAACACATATATTAGAACTGCACAATTGAAGAATTGGAAGTTTGTGGTGGGCTAAAATAAGCCCCAAGGCCAGGTTGTTTTTCTCAAATGTTTTGTAAATCAGCAGTTATTCTCAACTAGTCAGCAATTAGTCTAGTAACATTTTCTGTAGAATACAGAAAGCTGTGTCTAACTACGTCAGCAATAGAAGTAACATTTCTGTGTGACATGGAAAGAACTGTATAAAAATACCATACTAATTATTAATGTTCAGACAAACCATTCTGCCAGCATGCTTTGTCTCCTTGCTGCAAGTTAATAAAGGGTGCCTTACTTGAACCTTATGTGAATTGGTCTTTGAAGTTTTTTCCTTTGACAGAACACTGCCTAAAAAAAACACTACAGGGGTAGCAAGAACCTTGGCCAGTATCTAGAAGCCCAGGGGAGACAGATGAAGGCCACCTCTGGCAAAGGATCATGGTCTGTCAAACATGTCATCCCAGGCACACAGATAGTGGATCCCCTTAAAATTATACCAGAAACGTAGCCAATTGTTGAAATCAATCATTTTCAGATTGTACTTTGGTATCATTCTGGGTGATGGTAGGATGCTGCTCAAGGCTAGGTTCATACCAGTCTGGGCTACATACTCTGAGAGCTCCTCCATGTCTGTTTCCATATAGTCCAATGAGGTACGTCTCAGGTCATTCACACCCACATGTACAATGACAGAGTCATATGTGTACCTGTTGTTGAGGGCGTGTGTTATGTGGCAGATCCTGGTGCCTGACAGGCAGCTGACTGTCACTTTCTCCTTTTTCAACCTAGTGAGTGGGACATCAATGTTCCTCACTATCAAGTCAACTATGCCTAGTGTTTCGGCCATGCTGTTTGCCTTAGGCACTTTAGTTGACTGGCACACTGTTTAGGAGACGTGTGTCTTGTGATTAGTGTTGTGTGTTGTGTGGTGGAGTCCATGTCTGCCTTGGAGGTCTCTGCTGTTTGTGCAGCTTTTTACCGAGAGCCTCCACAAAGGTGGGTGTGTGGTTTGTGTTTTTATATGAAGGCAGTGCTGGTGTGTTTTCTGGAGGGCTACGTGTTCCATGTAGTGTGGTGCAAGTGTTGACCGTCTCCTCTTGACCAACTATTCTGGTCTTGGCTGGAGAGTGTGTGGCTTCCAGTTTTGATATATAATTGCATCTTTTGCAAGTCTGAGTGTAGAGAGGCAAGAGGTGAGGGCTGTCAGTGTACACGAGGCAGTTGTTACTTTGCTTCAGGATGGCCAAATTTAGCAGGTTAATAGGTGAAAGCACAGGGAACTGACCTGTAGACATGCCTGGAGGGATGGCCATTAATAATTACTGGAGCCGTTTCCACTTAGTGCTGTAAGCACTTTTGTGTGCTAAAATACTTGCTACAAGATGTCTGGTAAAGTGCTAAAGTAATAAGCTATTGAAAGTGCAGGAGAGGAGAAAACTAGCATATCTAAGTGACAAATTGAGGAGCAGACTTGGGCAACACTCAGAAGCTAACACACAGTCCTGGATACAGCAAATCTGTATCTGTACTAGACTAGTTACAGGAAAGGCAACTAATTAAATAGTCAAATGTCTGGTATATTATATTTGTCTCCATGGTAGTGTAGCTAGTGTACGATGGATGTGTGAGTGAATATCACATGTGCAACCACCCATGTATACATGTGTCCCATACAGTAGACTCACACCCTTGCTACTGTAATGACAGCACATACAGGCATGTTATGTAAAGGAAATAATATACACCTGGCCTGCAACAAAATATACAGCCCTTGAAGGTCTTAAACCCAGGAACCTGTACACAATAGTCAAAACATATAACCACTAAGCCATCTGAGCTGTACTATTTTATGATGTTTTCAACCATGGCATGCAGTGAAGTCGATTTATCATACGAAAGGAAGACTGTGGAATCAGTAATGGTTTAGTTGTCAACAACTTGCAGCACTGTCAGAGCCAAGAGCATCTTAGTACAATTCTGGAACAGCAGATGAAGTTGGGGGACCAGTCCATGGACATACAAACACATTGGTAATGACACAAAGGGACCCATGCCACTGACATGTGCTGCCCCCCTACACAATATAACTAACAAGTACACAGTACAGTGCTACAAATTCAGGATTGGCCATACACAATGACATACACTGACCTCTTAGCAATACAACTAAAATGACTGAAGATAGTAAAACAGTCAACCAGGCATCAATACACACAAATGTTTTAATGTGTTTTGCCATCAGGTATTACATTACAAAACATATTTGCCTTAAATACAGGAAGCAATTGACACTTAATTACGTATGTTCTTAAACAGCCTCCAATTACACTCCTCAGTTAACCCCCTAGAGGATACAGTATCAAATGATGCAATGTAAATTGATTCTTCACATAACAATGGTTCTGTTATAAGTGTTCGATCAAACTGGGAAACAGACCTTTTCCAGAAAAGTACACTAACCCACTACAGTCCACATGGTGAAATGTATGACAAGTAACAGCTATAGAACATTTGTCCATGTAATAACTAATGTCTCACATGTTCTAACAGACTGATTCTAACGCATGTCCTACTATTCCACAGACCCACCTCTTGACTGTACAGGGTTCTGCATGCTGTCCAGCCTTTGCACTCATATGTATGGCACCTACCTCACTTAATGTGTCTTATTCCATAGCATCACTGGGATGATAGCAGGAATGTCAGCACTATATGCTGATAGATCATACCCATCACCCTTCTATTGCATGACAACTGGACAAAGCCTGTCAAATAAGTGGAGGCCAGAGGTCCAAACACATGGCCATATTAGAAATATTGCTGTTATACAATGAGAAAGTTACTGGTGGTGTTACAGGGTTGTTTGCAACATCTTTATTCTGAGGGATATGAAGTCATAAACAAATGGATGTTGCCATTTACTAGCAGCAGCAATGACCAGAGTATGCCACTGATTTGCCAACAACACCTGTCTGGGTAACACACCAAACATAACAGGCAAACCTCTGGCCATTATGTGGACAGGCCTAGACTGACATCCATGCAGAAGTGGCATGTATACACAAAGCCCGTAAAACTAGCAGTATTCACATTCGGTCCCAAAGTCTGTAACCTTCTCCACCATGTAGTTGGACTGTCTCCACAAGTCTTGTTTTAAGAGTTATTCCCACCTCCTGTGTGCAACACTCAAGTAGCCATACACCTCCAGGATGTGTTCCTCACAGCCAAGGCAAAGGGACAACCCACATTAAGTACTCAATTATAGGAGTGTGTTGCCATGACACTGGCCATTACACGAACTCCCAGCTGCTCTGCATGAAATTAGCAAGTCGGGAACACCAATTGGTGCACAGGCCATCACCTGGTCAAGAGCATTACCTACAAAGGGCATGCAGACACCTATTCCAAACATCTGTCTACCAGTGCTCCACGTTGAGAAACAAAAAGAAGTGGAGCAACCTTCTGATACCTTTTTATTATTTCACACTGCACTGGGTTGTATGTGAAACAAGTCCGCATATAAGTGAATGTAGTATGTGCTTTCTAATAATAGGAAATAGAATTTTGAAAGATTTATGTCTGAGCAAGACATGCTGTAGTGATGTCTTGCTAAACAGCAAATATGGCCATATTTGCTGTTTAGCTGGACATCACTACAGCATGTCTTGCTCAGACATAAATCTTTCAAAATTCTATTTCCTATTATTAGAAAGCACATACTACATTCACTTATATGCAGACTTGTTTCACATACCTTTTTACCATTGTAAAAACATGTCTCTTGTAATCTGTGTGTATACTGATTATGTCTAAATAATTAAATGCGTCTGTAATTTTTCTTTGTGGAGCTTTTCTCCCTGGGCCTCTGCTGAAAAAGGGCCTTTTCGGCTCAGTCAGACACCCCCGGTTAACAAATGTAAAATAACAAATGTAAAATCTGCCTCTCTTTGCTGTGACACAGAACACAGCTCAGTACCCTAACTCACCCCAGGAAAGGACAGCTCACATATGACAAACACTGGAGTGTCTGTCAAACACTACTGACTGTGCCACTGCTAGGCCAGCTACAGGGATATTGTACATATCCATATGCTACCTGTGAATATGAGTACGATACACATGTTTGTCGTGTAAATCTAAGAGATAACTATATAGGTGTGTATACACCTTCTATAGCCAGAGAACAGGCAGATTCCACACATGTGGATGCACAGGGGTGCTCATATTCCTATAGGTGGACTGCTGCCCATCATGGCCCTGCCACAAGTGCCACAGCTGGTGTCACCAGACGCATGTTTTGGACTGTCAAGGGATCTAACACTGGACATATTCTCAGGGTCACAAATGCAACTCTTCATGCTGTGTGACAACATCCTTGATCTTGGAGATGCCCACCATTATTATGCTGAGGTCACAGATTGAAGGTTGGGTGAGATGGTGGCAATCGTCGACTGTGGGATGTCTGTGCCACAGCATGTGGTGGGAGTTAGGCATCAGCCACATGGACGTAGGACAGCACATGTGCTGGGGAGTACAATGGTGTAAAACTGTAAACCATGGCCACATTTGTCACTCAAACACACAGTCAGAATTCTGATCTCACACACATACACGGTTAGCACGACTGAGATTAGAAGCACTACCTACCTAGGTCTCGCTATTCAAGTGCTCTGCATTTATTGCACACGCCACTGAGAAAGTAGGGTGAAGTGTGCTCCACAGTTCCTCTAAGGTGAACAACATCCACCGGCCTTGCACAGTATGGCAATGGGAGATGTCCTGGGTGAGAATGGCCAGGAAATACTGTGGCAATGGGAGATGTCCTGGGTGAGAATGGCCAGGAAATACTATCAGCTACAGAAATATACACAATGACCAATACAGATACAGCCATACACATTTGCCACACCTGCGGTTAGCAGCCCTGCCTATCTCATCATTTAGTCCACACTGTTACAAAGCTTTGGCACACAGCACATGCCATATTGGGCTGACGTGCATCATCAGTTACCTGTGTGGTCGATAGTGACAGCGGTCCTCATACAGTGGACCTTGGGGCATGTACTGGGGGTACCATGGTGTAAAAATATTACAGCCAGCAACCCACCCACATTGGATATAGTACTCACTTATACCCATGATAAAGCTATGACAAACTCACAATCACACATTTACCAGGAATGAGATTCAAACCTTGGCCTGCCTATTTAATTACTGCTATTACACTGATATGCATTTATTGCACGTGCCACAGAGCTAGTAGGGTGAAGATTGTTTCATGGCTCTCCTAAGGCGAGCACCATCACCATCCCTTGTAATATATGGCAATGTGCAGTGTATTTGGAGAATGGGGCCTCAGAATGCAGTTTCCTACAAACAAATACACACACAGACACACAGACACATGCCAGGACTCAGAGGGTAAACCACACCTGTCTACTCATTGGTAGAACAGTGTTATGCTGGTACTGCAAGCTCAAGGTAGCCCATAGGGTGAAGGGTGTCACAAGGTACCTTTACAGTGCAGTACAGCAGTAGCCCTTTCCAAGTATAGCAATGGGGGGTGTAGTGGGTGAGAAGGTCCGCAAAGTATTTTCAACTACAAGTTTACAAACTCACAAATACTGTTACAATCAGTACTGCACATAGACACATTTGTCAGTACCGAGGTCCATTGGTGCAGATGTCCCTGGGTGTGTACCAGGCTAATGTCCATGGAGATATGAGAAGAGTACGGCATGTGAGTACACTGGTATCATGGCACCTGACGTATGTCAGCATACCATCTTATCAACTACTGCCACTTGAGTGATCCCCAAGATGACAGTTATATTCATCATCCACTCATCTAAATTTCTCTTGAAGAGGGCCAGTGAGGTGCTCTGATTGGCATGTATGCAACATATATTGCATAACGTGGCCAGTGTCTGGGTTATGGTCCTGTCCCAAAGCATGTTCTGTTGAATGTGGTAATGCAGTTGAGGTATCCATGGCATGTGGTGCATACAGATTGGGGTTTCCTAGCTGTGGCATTTGTAACATAGCTGGGCAGACATGGCATTATCTATCAAGCAGGGATTGCCTGTAAGAAGCCAAGATGTGACCAGGAACACTTGGAGGTTTTGAGCTCTTTCCATATCAGACAGTTGTTTCATGCCTAGGGTCATACATGTCAGGTACACTTGCAGCCTACCCAGTTGTTGAAGGTGTCTACTGAGTTACATGGCAAACGAGCCACTGGACCTGCTTGAATAGCCTAATGAGCGGGGAGTAGAGGGAGTTGTTGACCTCTTCATTCCTGGATGACACACCCTTAGTTATGCAATGTGCCACATGGAAGGAGTTTCTGTCTACAGTGGCATTGTGGTGGTCAGAAGAGAGGTTGCTGTCAAGCTGTGTTCACAGACCTCCTATAAGGACATCTGTCTCTATTAGACTACCACCGATGTGGTCATCTGTGGACAACACATTGATTCAACAGGGGATTGGGGACACATTTCTTAACATTGAGACTAAGGCCAGTGTTCGGACAATTGGAGGGGTCAGTGGCGACTTTATGCAGGATGTTAACATAATCTGGGGATGTAAACACAGCCCCCAATTAGAAATTTTCTGCAAATATTGTTAACCATAGTTCATTCCGGTTGGGCTGGATATCAGAGCCACACACAACACTGGACACAGGACAAGAACCTGTGGTACTCCACACATGACTGTTTTGCAGTCTGACATGGAGTCCACTGCTTTCACACTGAGATCCATCTGTGAGCCAGTTTGCAGACCACTCTGTGACACAGCGATTAATGAACAGATGAGTGCATTTGCCTTATATTCCGGAGTGTGGAATTGTATCACAGGACTACAAGGGCCACATATCTTGTTTTGGACTCCATATTGTTCTATAGTAATATCACATGACAAACAGATTATAGGACTGAAAAAAAAGTGTCCACAGCTACCACAAAAGTGGGCCCTGTACAGTGGACATTTGGTAGTTTGCTGGGTGGACCACACAAAAGTGTAGCAAAACCTACCCCAATGGATATTTATCACAATGTTGATGACACAGCCACAGACAGACACACAGACAGACACACACACACACCAGGAATGAGATTCAAACCCCCTACCTAACTAGTTTACTGCACTATAGTATTACGCCTTTATCAGACACACCACAAAGCTTACATATTTGAGAGCCGTCACACAGTTATCACAAGCAACCAAAAGTAAAGCTTACATATTTGAGAGCTGTCACACAGTTATCACAAGCAACCAAAAGTAATGCACCCAGTAGCCATCAAAGAAAACTCCACTTTATTTGAATCAAACACCAGCAAAATCCAATCAATGGATTTTGCTGGTGTTTGATTCAAATAAAGTGGAGTTTTCCTTGATGGCTACTGGTTGCATTACTTTTGGTTACTAGTATTTTTCGTGCATCCTGGAACTTTTTATCATTTGGACAGTTATCACAACAGAGCCTATAACGCGGAGGGCTAACAAAAGGAAATTGTACAGTGACTGACTGCAGCACATGTTCTGATATTGAGTAATGGGATGTGCACTGGGTGGGGATGGAGTAAAACAGTAACACACACACAACCCTACCTATCTACGCATTTGCTTTAGTAAGTTATGCATTTATCGCATGCGCTATTGAGCTTACAGATCTGAGACTTGTCCAAAGGTACATCTAAGGTGACATACATCAGCAGATAGTGTAAAGTTGAACTATGGGATGTGTACTGGGTGGGAAAGGCTTCATAATGGTCTCTCTCTTCCCCATGCGTATGTGTGTGCATGCTTGAATTATTGTAGTATGTTGGTCTTAGACATGTGTACTACACAAAACAGACTGAGATACCACATATCTGCCACCTACAGCTGGCTGTGGGTTTTCCTGTCCAGTGTGTGTGTGTGTGTGTGTGTGTGTGTGTGTGTGTGTGTGTGTGTGTGTGTGTGTGTGTGTGTGTGTGTGTGTGTATATAAAGACCAAACAGTTTATATTTTGCTGTGTGTGCAGACATCTGCAGATAAAAGACATCTACAGTCCATTGTGGTGTCAGACATGGGCTTTATTCTCCAAGTGTAAGAGCATGCCCAGTATGAACTTCTATACTGAGTGTGGGGATCCATTCTCAAAGTGTAGGAACATGCCTAGTATGACCTTCTATACTGCTTGTGGGAATCCATCCCAGGGAGAGCTGTACTCCAGCCCAGGGCTGTGTGTGCTACAGCTACACCTAGCAAGCTATTTTTGCAGGATATCTGTAGATGGGTTGCCAATATGGAGACACAATTGGTCCAAACATGGGGGGATGCTGTGTGCAAGTAAGTTTCCTATTACTGTTTGTGTTGCTTGTGTAACATGTTCTGTTTTAGCATAGATTTTTGGACATGTGTACTGTTTTATAATGTAATGTATTGTGTCATCAACTACGGACAGATATCATTGTTTGCTCACAGTTGTTTATCAGGGAAATACAAGAGCAATGCAGCAGAGACCAATATTGTGAGGCAAAGACTAGACATTGTGGCACAATCCTGCCATTGTGGAGGGGTGGCTACAGACAACTGAATGATAGGTCTGTGTAAATGGTCCACACCTTGGTGCTATGCTGGCTGGGGATCCCCTTCTTGTGCATTTCTCAACTCAACTGAAAGGCCATATCCTGCTGTGGGCATACCTCTCAGCAGTATAGATTTGGCTAGGTTATCCAAAGGCAGGACTCATATCTGGTCAATCTCCCTTCACACTGTGGTTTACAAGCAGGTTTGTGGTTATGCATTCATGGGTTTGCAGTCGGGGGGGGGGGGGGGGTTTATGACCAGACATTTGAGTTTCAGACTTCACACACTCCATGATATCCATGCTTTTATGCCCCCCCCCCTCTGTAATTCTATCCTCTTTCCAACAGAATGGGAGCAATATCTCAGAAGTATTTCTATAGTTTGACCCTTAAAACAGCAGTATTTATCGTCTTGGTCCACAATTCTTGCACTAGGACATGAAGAGGCATGCTACTGGCATTTGCCAGCATGACCTTGCATTTGCATTCTGCTTAATGTGTTATGTTGTTAGTTAGGACCCTATGACATTCCGTATGATGGCACTGTGGGTAAACCATGGGCATTTGCCAGAGGCCTGTAGTCCACAAGAGAGTGATGCAGGCCACTGCATTTTGTCACTCATCCATTACCAGGCTGCAAGCCAGTGGATTCCCCTGGGGTGACATGGGCAAGTGGGTGAGGTGTTCCTGGCAATCCTCCTAGTTCATAGTGACGCATCAGTCTGGCTGTGTCCAGGGTACTGCTTACGGCTAGGGACATACCTGCATGGGACACCATTTCAGCATGCTGCATCCTGTGTGTATTCCATAAAAGAAGTGTGGTGATTCTGTAATCATTCCCAACAGCAAGGATATGACTGATAAAATACCTGTGGCTGTTGAGGGGGGCGGGGTGGACTGAGTGCATGTGTGATATGGAAGCTTATGGCACCTAACTCACAGATATGACTGGGACCTTCTCCTTCTCCTGCCTTGTATGTGGACATCAGCAGTGTGTCATTACTTTATAACTGTGCCTTTTGTGGGCTGCCAGTGATTGGGCAGACAACCAGTATTCCATATTAGATGGGCAACTAACATGATGCTAACCTCTATATTTAATTCCAAAGGTGCGTGCAGTTCATAGTTACTTTCTAGGCACTGCGTAGAGTACTTCCACATGTATACTGTTTCTATGTATGAATCCCTGTTCATAGCCTGTCCAGCTTTCTAACAGTGACACATACTGACATCTGGACAGTGAGTGCATACAACTAGTAGCCTAGGTGTAGCCGAGAAGCAAATTGCTTGGCACTGTAGTTGTTGGAACATGACCCTGTCAACCACAGTACTGTACCTAGGCCACTGAGACAACATCCAGGCCTACATGCTGTTCACTTCCAGACAATATTAAGCACTCACAAAAGATTGGCAAACTGACCCCTGCATATAGTGGACATATACCAATTATGTTGATTAGGACAGCTCTGGCAATCTGTGCTCCACTGATATTACTCTACAAACCTGCATGTTACTGTCATTTATACATGGGGTGGGGGGGCACACCCGACAACTTTACATATTTGCACTGACTGCACTGGTATTTCAGTTATACATTGTTTGCTTTCATTTAGTATTGTGCCCTATCATGCAGAATGGAGGCACATCAGTAAAGTACACAAGTTAGATTGTAATGGTATACATTTCAGTTTCAGACTTCTTACTCTTCAGAACTATACTGCAACTGCCACACCTGTTGTAGTAGGTCTGTGTAGGTCTGTAGGGGGGCTGTTCACCATTGCCAGCATTTGTGGAGCTTTGCCCGACATTTCTTTCCGGTCATCTACACTTGTCCTGCTGGGTGAGGCTGACGGGTGGGTATGGGAACACTCATTGACATCCAAGTGTGTGACCTATGGACACCCACAGTTAGTCGAGCCACATGTACTACAGTGGGAGTTGTCACCTTGAGTACTACTGCCTAGTATGGGGACAACAGTATTTGTTATGGATTTCATGTTGTACTAGGGTTTATATCGGAACATCGAAATGGCAAAATATCGAATCCCGTTACATCGAACTGATTACATTGAACCAGTAAAACATCAAAAGGCTCCCAATTACAGCTTCCAACGGGGACATAACACAATAAGGGTGTAGGCAGGGGGGAAGCCCCCCTGCACCCCACACTCCCTGCTACTTAAATATACCAACTCCGAGATCTCGCTACAGTGTAGGAAACGGAAATCTTCCATTTCTGCACTGTAGTGCACTGAAGTGCAACATCCGAAGTGGAATATTTCAGTGGCAGGGCATCTGGGGGATGCAGGGGGGTCTTGCCCCCTGCATGTAGTAATTTGTTTTTAACACTCACTCCACATAATGGTGATTTTTGATGTTTCACGTGTCGATGTAAGCATTTTGATGTAACATGATTCGATATTTTGCCGTTTTGATGTTCCGATATACACCCCTGTCCCATATAGCTGTCAACTATCCGTTGCTATCCCATTTGGCCAACCAATTCCCTTGCATGCTTGCATCTATAGCATAGATATAACTACCAGAAAATAGTACTCCATTCAGTAATTGATAGTAAGGGTGACTTACCTTGTTCCTGGGGTGGTATTGAAGATGGTGTTGGAGGTCTATGTGGGACGCATGCAGTACACTCCCTATACATGGCAAAGTACAGGTAGTGTCATGTTTGGCATTCCTTTCACTGTACGTGCGAGTCGGAGAGAGGTATCAGTCCCTGGGTCCCTACAGGGTCAGTGAGTGTGCTATGCATTGCCTCTTTGACAAGGCATAGAAATAGTGGGCACGCCTGTCTGCCTCTACAGGCAGGCTCAGGAAGTTCCTCCTCCAAGTCCCTCTGTGCCTGTGGTGACTTTGGCAATGGTGCGGGGCTGTGTGGCCCCTCCATGTTGCTCCTGCTGCAGCCATTTCCACAGGATCATATTGTGTAGCATGGCACATACTATGAACATTTGTCAACATGTAGCTAGAGAGTATTGCAAGGCTCCACCGGATATGTCAAGGCAGCGGAACCGTGACTTGAGCATCCCAAACACACACACTGTAATGATCCTGGTTTGTACATGTGCCTCATTAGGGCATTCTTGTTCGGGGGTGTGTGCATTTCTGATGGGTGTCATCAGCCACAGCTCCAGTGCATAACTAGCATCCCTCACTAGATGGCCAACCGGGACATCCCCCCTGGCAAACCCCAGAAACAGCTGTGAGGAATGCCAGACGTGGGAGTTGACAGCTTCCAGGGCTGCCAGCACACACTTGCATGATCACACACAACTTGGCAGTTAATGGAGGGGAAGCCTTTGCGGTTGATATAGACCCTACCCCACTCACCGGGTGGTGCTTTGATGTGGATGTGCATGCAGTCTATGGCAACCAGTACCTGTGAGTATTCAGCTACACAGTGGAAGAGATGCATATTGCTAATCAATTCCTCACTGGTGTTGAGGAAGCAGATGTGTTCACGGACATATGGTAGCATGGCACCCAGGAACTGATGGAGTACTCTGGATGCAGATGCCGGTGACACCCCCATGATATCCCCCAGTAGGTCTTTGGAAAGTACATGTGGCTAGTATTCTTAGGCTACACATACTTTAGTAGGCCCTCGGTACAGAGTTAGCCTATTACCAAGCTCACGCCAGCCAAAAAAACTCTCGAGCTAAGTCTCTACCCAGAATGCCCTTCTCCCCGTTACCTCAGATCAAGTTTACTACGAAAAGGAAATAAAGCAGAGGCCACTTCTATGCAAGCACCCTAGGGCAGCACTTAAACCCAAAGCATCCCCCAGGAGCCTTTGGAGGAAGAGGAGGAGGAGGGTGGGAAGTGATGAATGAAAGAAGATGAACAACACAGATGGAACGTTACGCTAAGACATAACTTCTTTATCTGATGTTGTTAATCCCCTTTCCATTCATCACTGATGGGACAGAATCCCAAGCTACCTTGAGGTCCACGGGTGGCCCTTATGGAAGAATATTCCTGAGTACCATTGAGTCGAAGGCAGCTCTCCTTCTTGAGACCAGGTCCAATTTGTAATGATTGATAAAGGAATGAGGCTTAGCCCAAGTAGCTGCTGCACACACGTCATCCATGGAAGCCCAGAAATGGAAAGCTATAGATGTTGCCTTAGATCTAGTGGAGTGGGCTTTAACTTTTGGCATGGGTTCATTATGGAGGGAACAGGAGAAACTTATGCAGTCCCTTAGCCATCTTGATCATGTAACCTTAGAAACAGCCTCTCCCATGTCAGGTCCCAAAAAGGAAATGAAAGGCAGTTCAGATTTTCGGGATAGGTTTGGTCCTGTCTAGGTAAAATCTTAATTGTCTATGTACATCTAAGGAGTGAAGGCAATACTCTCCTTTATTGGCAAAATTTGGAAATAAACACTGGTAGATCAATGGACTGGTTAATAGAGAATTCAGAAACAACTTTGGGAAGAAAGGATGGATTCGTCCGAGGTGACACTCTGTTTTTATGAAAGACCAGGTAGGGCCTCTTGATACACAATAACTGCAGCTCAGAGACTCTTCTGACAGAGGTAATGGCTACCAGGAACAAAGATTTCCAAGACAAAAACTTTAGGTCACACTTAGCAGCAGGCTCAAAGGATTTTTGAGTCAAAGACTGGAGGTCTAAAGTGAGGTTCCACGGGCTGTCTGTGAGGAGGCCAGAATGGGGCATTGAGGATCAGCTTGCATCTCAACCGAAGAGCTTTCTTTAGAAATTGTGGGATCAGAGGAATGGGAGGATAAGCATAGAGAAGTCCCGTGAGCCAATAGTGGATCAAAGTGTCCCTTGGTGACTCCCCCTCCAGGGGAAGTAGGGCAAAGTAGCTGGTGCACTTGGTGTTTGATAGGGAAGTGAAATGATCGCAGCAAGGCTGGCCCCAGTGGCTAAAAATTACAGATGCCACCTCGGGGTTGACGGACCACTTGTAGGGCCATGAGGAGACATCTGCTCAGTTTGTCTGCAATTACTTTGGAGCTCCCCGGGATATGCGTTGCTATAAGAAAGCGGTTGGAAGCTATCGCCCATTGCCAAATTCTCATGGCTTCTCGACACAGGGGGTAGACTTGGTTCCTTCTTGCTTGTTGATGTACCAGACCACTGACATTGTCTGATTGAACTGCAGTTGTCCCAGAAGGGAGAGCCGAATGGAAGGCCTGCAACACTAACAGCACGGATCTCAGTTCCAGACCACTGATATGCAGGTGGGCTTCTGAGGTGGACCATGTGCCTTGGACAGTCTTTCCCTGGAAATGCCCCTCCCCTACCCAATCAGGTAAGCATCCATGGTCACAATGGCTGTGGGCTTAGAGGGTTGAAATGGGCAGCTCCAAAGATCTACGTCTGGTCTCATCCACCAAAGCAGGTCCTATATGCAGGAGTTGGTTATTTGAATCTTGTAATCCAGGGGATGACAGTTTGGGAACCACTGACACAGAAGGAGCCATTGCAGAATACACATATGTAGCTTTGCTAGAGGCACTATTGGAATTGATGCAGACATAGAACCTAGGGCCTGAAGAATTTCCCTTGCAGAGACTGTTCGAGATAGAATCACCTGGAGTTGAAGCCTCAATCAATGGAGTCTGTGAAATGGGAGTGATATTGAACACTGCTCCAATGAACTCTACTTGTTGTGTAGGGATAAGGTTTAATTTCTCCCAAAGTATTGTTATTCCCAACAATTTTGCCAGAGAGAGAGTATGGTGTAGCGCTGTTACCAGAAAAAGCTTGATGGGGGCAGTAAGGAGCCAGTCGTCTAGATATGGAAACACCCGGAATCCTTTTAGTCTCAAGTGAGCTGTTAGCGTTGCCATGCATTTTGTGAACACTCTGGGGAACTGTAGAGAGACCGAATGGCATGGCATGGAATTGGTAATGACTGGCTCCTAGCCAGAAGCGAAGTACTCCTGGAGCCTTTCTCCATCTTGATGTGGTAATATGCATACTGGAGATCTATAGAGCACATCCAATCGTCTTCTCTTAAAAAGGGAAGGATGGACTGAACCATGACCATCCGGAATTTGGTTTGGGTGACAGACTTGTTTAAAGTGGTGAGATCCAAAATAGGTCTCCAGTCCCCTGTCTTTTTTGGAACCAAAAAGAATCTCAAGTAAAATCCGGATCAGCGCTGGTCTGGTGGGACTGGTTAGATGACTTTTTGACACGGCTTTATAATCTCTGAAGTTGTTTCTTCCCTTCGACTGGGTGGAATGTCGGGAAGTTTTCTTGAAAAGTTTGGCTGACAACAAAGGGGAATGGTGTAACCTCTGGTGATAATGTTCTGCACCCAACGATCGGTGGTGATAGATTGCCAGGCAGCTTGGTGCAGAGAGAAATGACCCCCGACTGTTTCCAGAGGTAGGCAATCAGGCCGCCCCTCAGGAGCGCTGATAAGGCTGTCCAGAGAAGGAGTCCCTGAAGCCTTGGTTGCAAGGACCCCCTCTGCCTCTATAGGGGCATCTTCCAGAATTGTAACCCCCTCTGCCCCTGGGAGTATCATCACCACGTGCAGCATGGAAAGAACCCTAATATTTCTTATGCCACACTTTGCCACTCCTCCGATTCCTGGAGAAGGTACGTTGAGGGTTGGAAAACTGTAGACCTATGGCAGACAGGGGTTTTCTGTCTTGCTCGCACCTGGCTAGCATGTTCTTCACTTTGGAGCCAAAAAGGGATGAAGCTTCGATGGGAGCATTCAGAAAAGAAGACTTGAAGGGATCCGCGAGGTCACTAATGCGCATCCAGGCATGATGTCGCATAACAATGCCCGAGCCCACTGCTCTAGCCGCCCCTTTGGTCGCATTTGAGAGCAACCTCATGGACGAGTTGGATACCGATTCCCAGGTTGCGAGCTGCAAGGCCACTTTGTCCCTGACCTCATCAGACAACTGTCCTGCAAGCGTCCCAGAGAGTTCAGAGATCAAGTCCCTCTGGAGCCACGAAAATGTGCAAAATAATTCCGGGATCATATAGTAAAGGTCCCTGATGCAAAAACACGCTTTCCAAGTCTGTCCACTACCAAGGACTCCTTGCTGGGTGGGTGGACAGTGGGACTTTCCTCAGTCAAGACCTTTTTCGTGGCCACTACCACCATAGCATCAATTGGTAACATTATGGACCACTGCGGGTTTTCCTCGGGAGGGTAAAAACTTTGTCTGGTCTCTGGAGGATCGCATCAATGGAATCAGGGCTCTTCCAAGTGCGCTGCACGATGAGTTTCACAAGCTCGTCGGCAGGCGGGCTCACCCAAGAGGTAGAAGGCCGGGCATGAAAAGCCTGCAGGAACATGGACTCCTCACCTCTCTGCTTTAACATCTCCAGGATGTCTCCAAAGGAGACATCAGGAGCTGACCGTGGGGACCCTTCACAGCATCATCGTAATCAGTGTCTTCCTTTAAGGACTCCTCGGGTGAGTTCACATGCTTCCTCTTGCACGTCTTCTATATTGGGGGCTCCTCAATGGGGGTCTCTGAGGAGGACTCTGAAGACTGGGTACCCTGAACAGGGGTGTCCTGTGGCTTCTCTGTCCAGTGTCTTGGGGGTGGTCTGTGACAGCTGTAGCTCAGGGGGTGAAAACTGCGGTTCCGACATCAAAAGAGTGCTGCCAGAACCAAGAGCCCTCTCCATTGCGCGGAAGACAGGCTCACCCGAAGAGGGATGGGTGCCCAGAACCAAGAAAGACAACCTCAGGACCAGGGTCCCACCCCATTCCGACGGACCCGCCCCCACGGATGGAGCTTCAAGCAGGCTCGGTGCAGACGCTGCCATCGGCACCAAGGAAGGAACCAAGGGAGAGAGGCGGCACCGTACCCCAGGCCAATGTACCCCTCCCCAAATCCCCAGATTGAGGAAGGACCAGTTCAGCAGGAACCGAAGACCAAAAGGACAAACTCTGAGCCAGAGTGAGATGCACCGTAGGTGCCGAGGTGATGGATTCCAAGAAGGATGCCCAAGCAGAAGGCTTTGGAACAGAGATGGTCGAAGGAGGAGTGCAAGATGGAGTCCGTGGATAAGGGAACCAAAGTCCTGCAGGTGGATGGATCTTAGAAAGTGAGGGAATCCCCCTGGCTAATAACAGCTCTTCTACAAGACGCACCACGCCGTGGTCCAAAAGGCTCCTGGTGGACCTAGCGGATACTCCAGATAGAGAGTCAGGACTTTCGAGGAAAGTACAGTTGTGTACACTTACCATAAATGTAGATGTTCAAGTGTCTTCACTGTTGCAGTCATGACTGTAGGGTTCTCCCCTGCCAGCAGGCAGTCCTCGGTCGGCCAGAATCCCAAAGTCTGGGTCCGGCATCGGCTGTTCAACCATGCTCCCTGACGTCAGAGTGCCAGGAGTACAAAACTGACAGCCGATGCCATGTTCTCCAGTTTTTCTTGCCCCAGATGTCAGGAGTCCCAAAATGAAAAAGGTCCCATATCCTTTGCAAATACACCTCAGAAGAATGGTAAAAAAAGGAACCACACAAAAGTAAAAATAAGAGAGGACAGGAGGGAGGGAAACCCAGACTGCAACAGTGAAGACACTCGAACATCTACATTTATGGTAAGTGTACACAACTGTACTATGTTCATTGTGTTTCACTGTTGCAGTCATGACTGTAGGGTAGAATACCAAAGCAAAAAGAAAGGGAGGTGGTCATAAAGCAGAAGGGGCGGCTATAAGGCCCTGCAAGACTGCAGAAGCAAAGCCTGCCCTAGACTTAGAGTAGAGAGATAGATTGTAGTGCTTTGAAAAAGTATGCACAGAACTCCAAGTTGCAGCTTCCAAAATGTCTTTGGTAGGAACTCCCCTGAGGAAGGCAGCAGAAGTGGCAGCAGCTCTGGTGGAATGAGTCCATATACTCCCTGGGATTTGCTTTCCATGGTGTGAATAACAAAATCTGATTCCATGAGCAATCCATTTAGAAATGGTCTGTTTTGAAATGGCTTTACCTTGGGAAATTGAAGCATAAGAAACAAACAATTGCTCTGATTTTCTGATGTCCTTGGTTCTGTCCAGGTAAAAACGTAGTTGTCTGTGTACATCCAAGGAATGCAAGATCCTTTCCCCTTTATTTTGAGGAGTGGGGAAAAAAATTGGCAAGTGGATAGTTTGATTTAAAGCCACTTTGGAAACCACCTTAGGCATGAATGTAGGATTAGTCCTCAAAGACACCCTGTCTTGATGAAAAATAATATAAGGTTCCACAGCCATAAGAGCTTGTAACTCTGAAACTCTCCTGGCAGAGGTCAGGGCCAACAGGATGGCTGTTTTCCAAGATAAAAACTTGATGTCAGAAGAGGCAGCAGGCTCAAAAGGAGGTAAAGTGACCTTTTCCAAAACATAGTTGAGATCCCAAGCAGGAATGGGAGGAGATCTAGGAGGTCTTAAGTTCTTAGCTCCTCTGAGAAACTGTCTCATGAGCTGGTGGGAAAAGATTGGAGGGTCTGTATTATAATGAGCGGAAATAGCAGAGGCATGTATCTTAATGGAAGAGAAAGAGAGACCCTTATGTAAGAGATCTGTCAGGTAAAGTAAAATCAAAGGAATGTTTGGAAGAAGAGGATCAGAATCCTTAGCCTGCATCCAGGAACAAAATCTTTTCCATTTTCCTGCATAAGATTTTCTAGTGCTAGGACGTCTGGCTTCTAAAATGACATCCATAACCTGCTTGGGTAGGAGAGAAGGAATCAAAGGCCCTGAATTAACCAGGCCGCCAGGCTGAGAGTGCTGACATGGGAGTGTAGAACCTGACCCTGACGTTGGGACAGAAGGTTCGGAGTCTGTGGTAAGACCCAAGGGGGCTCCCGACATAGGTTTTTCAAAGTAGGGTACCAAAACTGTCGAGGCCAATTTGGGGCCAACAAGATTATCATCTTGGGCCTGTCCTGTTTGATCTTTAATAATACCCGTGGAAGAAGAGGAAGAGGCGGAAAGGTTTCTCCAACTGAAAGATAGTGCATCCACTTTCTAAGCTTGTTCGTGGAAAGTCCTGGTGCAAAAATTCTGTAGTTGGTGATTGAGATGGGATGCAAAGAGGTCTATGTGGGGACATCCCCAGACTGCTGTTATCCTGAATATTTCGGTGTCCAGCATCCACTTGTGTGGATCCGAAAGGTTTCTGCTCAGACTGTCTGCCAGGAAGTTTTGCTTCCCTGGTAGAAACTGAGCTTCAAGGTCCAGATTGCAAACTAGAGCTGTGTTCCATAGATCCATGGCTAGCCTGCAAAGGGGGTAGGAATGAGATCCCCCTTGCTTGTTTATGTACCACATAACTGTGGTGTTGTCTGTCCGTATCAGTAGTTGTCCTGGTTGTAGAAGATTCCTGAAGGCCATTAGAGCTTTCTGAACGGCTAACATTTCCTTTAAATTGATATGCAGGTGCTTCTGATCCTTTGTCCATAGGCCCTGCAGACAGTTGCCCTGAAAATGGGCTCCCCATGCATAATCCGAGGCGGCCGTGGTTAGAATCTGAGTGGCAGGAGGCAGACAGAAGGGTTTCCCTTTGTTTAGAGTACATGCCTTGGACCACCAAAGGAATTCCTTTTGAAGACAAGGCAGGCCGGAGATCAGTATGTCTAAACTGTGGCAATGCTGAGACCATACACTTTTTAGGTACCACTGTATTTTCCTCATGTGTAGTCTTGCATATGGAGCGAGAAGGATGCAGGAGGCCATGTAACCCAAAGCCTGCAGGAATCTCCTTGCAGATAGCTGAGTTAAAGTTGCCAAGTTTTTGAACGTTGAAGCCAGCTGAAACTGTTTTTCGTACGTCAGAAATGCCATCTGGGTTGTTGTGTTTAAAGAAGCGCCCAGAAAAATTATCTGTTGTGAAGGTGTCAAATTTGACTTTTTTATGTTTACAGTGAATCCCAGGAACTTGAGGAAATGCTGAACAAACCGTAGATGCTGGAGTAAGACCTCCTTGCTGTCTGCCTGAATAAGACAGTCATCCAGATAAGGGTAAATCTGAATTCCCCTGAGTCTGCAGTAAGCTACTACTGGAGCCAGGCATTTGGTGAAGACCCTGGGCGCAGTAGACAATCCAAAGGGCAGCGCAGAGAATTGAAAGTGCCTCGATCCGGCCTTGAACCTGAGGTATTTTCATGCTCCTGCCTGATGGGAATGTGTAAATATGCCTCCTTTAAATCCAAAGTTACCATCCATGCATTTTTGGACAGCATTGGAAGTAGCTGCTGTAAAGTAAGCATCTTGAATTTTGGAATCTCTAGAAAGGTGTTCAAGACTGACAGATCCAAGATGGGTCTCCATGAATTTTGCTTCCTGGGGACTAGAAAGAGCCTTGAGTAAAAACCTTGTCCCATCTCTGAAAGTGGAACAAGTTCTATGGCTTTCATAGCCAAAAGAGCTTCCACCTGGTTTAAGGCCTCTGTCCATTGATGTTTTGGAAGGTCTGGCCATCCGCTTGGCCTTGGAAGGGTATGAAAATGGAATTTGTAACCTCTTGAAACCACATCCAGAACCCACTTGTCTTGGGTTATATGAGTCCAATTTCGATGAAAAAGAGAAAGTTTTCCTCCGAGAGAGGCTTCCAGACAAGAAGTGCCTGCAGCCCAACAGAGGGAGTCATTGAGTCTGTTTCCTATGGGTTTGTGACCTGTCCTCTCCTCCCCTAGGGGTGGAAGCAGTCCACTGTCTTGGTCTATAAGAGGCTTGTGTTTGAGGCCTTCCTCGGGAGCGTCTGTATCTACCCCTCTGAGGCCTGTCTGAATTGGGAAAGGACCAATTTTTTGTAGGCCAATTCCTGCTAAATCTGGGTGGCTGTACTTGTAAGAAATCTTTAACTGTTTGCATGGATTTCGCCTTGTCCTCCATCTTTTTAATCACCTCTTCAGCTTTTGGTCCAAACAAAACATTATGTTGAACAGGAGCATCCAATAATTTAGCTTTTACTTGTTCTGGCAAATTTTGTTCCTTTAACCATGCATGCCTTCTAATTACTGTGCCAGAGGCAGCAGCCCTACAAGAAGCCTCCAAGACATCAAATCCACAGTGTAAACCCATGCTTCCCAACTTGCTCAGTGGCATGCATTAAATCATGTAATTCCTTATCTGCACAGGCAGAAATGGAAGTAAGCTTTTGTTTTAAAACAGACAAGAGAAATTGCTGGTATTTCAGCATATGAAACTGACAGTTTAAAGCCCTAATAGATAAAGTAGCAGAAGTGTACACTTTTTTGCCCCATCTTTCTAAAGATCTAGAATCCTTCTCAGTGGGAATGGGGTTTTTAGCAGAAGCGGCCTTAACTCCCTTAGGACCCTGAGAAATGGTTTCAGGGTCAGCAGTAGGGTTCTTGTATAAAAACTGGTGGGAATCAGGAACCCTGTAATATCTATCAGGCTTAACAGGAGCAGGAGGAAAAGAGACAGGGGTTAAGTTAGCCTCCGAAAAAGCATCATCCACAATATCCAAAACAGGAGGAATAGCCAGGGGTCTATGTTGGGGAAGAAGAAAATTCCTTAGTCTTTTCTTAGATTCCGAATACTCCTGTCCTTCCCAGTGGAAATGTTCCCTCATTTCATGCAAAGTTTCCCCAAAAGAGAAATCCTCAGGGGGAGAAGCTGAAGGAATGGATTCCTCAACATCAGAATCCTCATAAGGAGGGAAAGAATATTCCTGGTCAGAAGAAGAAACTGAAGAAACAGAAGCCTGATCAGAGGAATCATAATAAACTTCCTGCCTTGGCTTTTTATCTGGAGGGGGATGTGAACCCCTAATCATAGTAAGTAAATCCTCCGCCATCTTAAGTAACTGTTTCTGTGACTTGGGAGCCGGTTCAGAAGAGGCCTGTGTTGCAGTCTTTGATTTGGAAGGAGTCTTTGCCTTTGTCTTTGGCTTTGCCTTTATTAGAAGCTGAGTAGGCCTGAAAACACCTTCGGAAGCCGGTACCTGCACAGCGGCTCCGGACCCATCCTAAGGAGCATTGTCCGAAGGTCCTGCAATAGAAATATTCATAGGCCTTGTTGGCTCCTCGTGGGAGTCCGTTTCGGCCATCGGTTCCGAAATGGCCGACGACAGGGGCTGCAAAAGCGCCTCACTGACGATGGCTGAACCTGAAGCTGGCTCCGCTTGTGCAATATTGTCAGATTTGGACCTCGGAGGCCTGTCTTTGTCCTTGCGTCATTTGTGAACTCCGGTAGCCGGAACCGTATCCGACGACATTTTCTAATTAAAACGCCTACTGAAGTAATGAAATGCAAAATTGTACCTTCGTTTAATTGTACGTTGATTGAATCTAGCACAAAACAGACAACTAGTTATGTCGTGGTCAGGACCTAAGCAAGGAATACAGTAAGAATGAAAATCCTTATGAGGTATTTGCTTCCCACATGAAATACAATTATTAACTTTTTCTAACATCGGACTGGAGCAAGAAAAAGTTTCCCCAATGGGGTACTTAGCTTTGAGTGGAGAAGAAAGTCTTCAGACTGAAGTTTTTTCAGAAAAGATAGTCAGGAGTCAGCCGACCGGCACTTGCGAACTGCTATCACCGCACGGCAAGAAAGACTGGAGAACATGGCGTCGGCTGTCAGCTTTGTACTCCTGGCACTCTGACGTCAGGGAGCATGGCTGAACAGCCGATGCCGGACCCAGACTTTGGGATTCTGGCCGACCGAGGACTGCCTGCCGGCAGGGGAGAACCTTACAGTCATGACTGCAACAGTGAAACACGATGAACATTGGGCTAAATGCTTAGCACGGAAAAGGATCTACGGAGAGAGAGTATTGGGTTCGTGGTGCAATGTCTGCTGGCACTGAAGCCTCTAGTTTCAAGACCAGAAGTAAAGGGGTCAAATCCAGTGAGGTCAGTACTTCGCTCAGTGCAGAAGCAGCACTCGGAGCCGAAACGGTCGGTTCCAAATGGAAACTAATGGCATCATTGAAGATGTGCCCTGAGCCGAAGTAGCTACAGGTGCCAAAGTTTAAATCGGTGTAGTAAAGTCTATGATCAGTGCCGGAGGCAGGACCGGTGCCAAAACAGGCGTTGGTATCGAAGGTTTTGAGATGGTCGGAGCAGAGGAAGATGGAGCCGAAGAGACAGGATTTATGCTCCGACAATAACTTGGGAACCTTAGATTTCCCAGACTTGCTCTGATCACCCAGTGGTGAAGAAACAGAATGGGGTTTCTTTTTGTCCTTAGAAGGAGGGGTTGAGATCTTCATCGTAGAAATAGCCTCTGAGAAGGGAGACTTGAGTAACGCCTTCAGAATGGGTTTATTTTTGTGCTCATCAAGAGTGTGTTAGCTGAAGCTCTGACAAATATCACATGGAGGCTGCACCAAAAGGTGGGCCACTCCCAAACAGTATACACAGTCATCATGAGAATCACTGTTGGGTAACTTGTCCTTACAAGAAGTACAATGTTTAAAACCTGAAGTACCCTTCTTATCCGACATCTTGGTAGAAAACACACCACTGCCAACTGTATAATCCAACTATAATGAAGTCGACTCCGTTCAAAAAAAATCACAAAAAAATAACAATAAAGCAATACACTGTATATAGAGAAGAAAGGGAAATACCTGAATAAAGCTAAAAGCCAACAGGTTAAACAGGAGAAACAATACCAACTATGGTATTGAAGAAATACCACAAGGGTAAGGGAAAAGGCCGTAACAACAATGACACTTGAAAGTTTACCAATGGTAACAATGGGTAGAGAGGAAAGAACAAGGTTAAACAGAAGAAACAACACTAATACTAATGGTGTAGTAAAATATGAAGATATCCAAAAATTTTTACACAAATATCAAAAAAGATTTCACTTAGCTGAGAGCTCAGCTGAAACGCAACTTTACGGCTACACGGCAAACGAGATCGGAGGTAACAGGGAGAAGGGCATTTTGGATAGAGACTTAGCTTGAGAGTTTTTTTGGCTGGCGCGAGCTTGGTAATAGGCCAAACCCATCAGTGATGAATGAAAAGAAGATTAACAACATCAGATGAGTGATTAAGAAGAGGAGGAAGTGTGGGAGACAGAGGAAGAGCAAGAACAAAATTATGGAAATTCAGCTGGGGAGGGTTGGTTCGATCTCAGCTAGAGTGTCTTCTGCGTGGAGATATGCATGAATGGGCGTACCTTCGTTGAAGGTTGTGCGTCAGGGCTGGTAACTCTGCACGTAAAAATCAACTACCACTCATTAGCGGACCGGAGTTCCGCTGTGGCGACCCCTAACCGGGAAAAGCCGAAAGACTCAACAAGCTGGGGATGGTTAGGAGTATAAAGGTAATAAAAGCTGGAAGCAAGAAAAGCAAAGAAAGGAAAAGGACACTATAGGAATATTGGCATTAAACAAATAATTTATGAAATGAAATCAGCAGTCTGTTAGTGACTGAATGGTGTGAGCAATTAAGTATAGATGTGACATGTGAAGTAAAAAAAGCTGAGGAAACGAGAAGGAACAGTATGTGGACAGTAGGAAAAATGAGACCATTTGAGAAGATGAGACAATGCCCCATTTGGGATGTACCTCACAAGACACTTCCAACAGCTGGAAAGACCACAAAAGTACCTCGCCAAGAGGATTACTGGCCTCAAACATATGTCCTATGCAGCCCAACTGAAAAAACTCTGGCTGTACTCAGTGGCATATATCTTACTCAGAGGTGATCTCTGCCTGACTTACAAAGCCATGTGCAACTCAGAATTGATGGACATGCTCCACCTAAAGAAATCCAAGTCACTGCGAGCCACGTGCTCTAGTGGAGCTAAACCTCACCACAACAATAAATAGAACATGCTGCAGGGATAGATTCCTGCTTTGGAACAAAATTTCAAACTACATTATTCAGTGCCCCTCACTAAAACTTTCAAGAGAAACTTTGACGAGTGGATGGGTAACAGAAAATACACCCCTGGGATCACTTCATTGGCTCTGCTTGACAGAGGCTCAGTTAATTAATCAATGGGGCAGCGAAAGCAGACACACTGTGGCTAGGCTTATAAATGCCCTCGGGCAGATAGGTTCATAGGTAGGTACTAGGCTATGAGACATTTTCAGGGATAGGGATTGTGACAAGAAGCGAGGAAATCGAAATATTAGATGTGACAGGAGCAGTATCTGTGTGGGTGCCGGTAATCAATAAAAGAAGGGAAAGGTCTGTCAGACTGACAGTGATACATGCACTCATAAACATGTCTGAAAGGAAGAAAGTTTAAGAAATAAATATGTAATGATAAATATATGTTATGGGAGACTAACTTAGGGAAGGAAAGAAAAAAAAACAATATTAAGGTTGTAAAAGGTAATAAAATGAGGATGGCTGAAAATAAGGAAAAACAAGGACTAGACATACAGAAGAATTTTTAACACAAACAGATCATGTTACATATTCAAACAATATTAAATGAAGTGATGGGAGGGTGGAAATGACTCCATTTTCAGATCATATAACACTATAGGTTAGAACAACAGATGAGAGAGAGAAGAAAGGGAATAAAAAGGTTAACTGATTGGGTTAGCAAAAAGGCTGAAATGAAGGAAGAGTGTTAATCATGGAAACAACATACGACCATGTGAGTGCACTATGAACACTAGTGGGTGCTGTAGAAGGAAAGTTATATTTATTTTAGAAATTAACAACAGAATGAAATGAAGAGGTAAGACAGAACATGAAGGCGGCATGGCAATGTATGAAAGAGATAGAGCAACCTTCACGGAGGCTCTCAAAAAGCTACCCAAACAGCAGAGACCTCCAAGGCAGAAATGCACCCGACCACCACAACACAACACTAATCACGACACATATAACACTCCTAAACAGTGTGCCACTCAACCAAAGCCCCTAAGGCAAAACAGCATGCCCAACACACTAGTCATAGGTGACTCGATAGTGAGGCACACTGATGTCCCATTCACTAGGTTGAATAAGGAGAAAGTAACAGTCAGCTGCCTGTCAGGCACCAGGATCTGGCACATAATGCACGCACTCAGGTCCCTCAACAATAGGTACAAATAGGACTCTGTCATTGTACATGTGGGTGTGAATGACCTGAGACATACCTCCCTGGACTACATGAAAAGACATATGGAGGTGCTCTTGGATTATGTAGCCCAGGCAAGTATGACCCTAGCCCTGTGCAGCATCCTACCATCACCCAGAATGATACCAAGCAGAAAATGATTGATTTCAACAACTGGCTAAGTTTCTGGTGTCATTCTATGGAAATCCAGTACCTGTCTGCCAAGATGACATGACCGACAGACCTAGATGCTTTGCCAGTGATGGCCTGCATCTGTCACCCCTGGGCATCCGGATACTGGCAAAGACTCTTGCCACCCCTACAGTGCCCCTTTTAGGCAGTGTTCCAAAGACCAAATTACCACCGTAACAGCTACAAACAAATGCAATCTGAGAGTCATGCTGCTCAACACTAGAAGTCTACATCTCAAAATGCACTTGCTTGAAGCATTCCTTAAAATGGAGAACATAGACATTTGTGCTGTAACAGAGACCTGGTTCAAGACAGCAGAAAGCACCCCGGCACTACCAGGCTAGAATTCATTCCACACCTTTCGGCCCCAGAACTTGGACCGAAGCTTCAAAGGCAGTGGTGTTTCCATATTCATAAAGGAAAGGCACACCTCTAGACTGGTAGCCCAAGATAATGCATCTGAGATACTTCAGGTGCAGCTAACACTGAGAAAGACAGAGATTCAGGTTGTAGCCTGCTATACGTCCCAAACCATGTCTCAAGACTCGCACTTCACATTCCTAAGCACCCTGGAGAATAGTAGGGTCCAACCTAACACTCTCACACTGGGCGACTTCAACTACCCTTCCATTAACTGGGAAAACTACTCATGTACCAATCAACTTGCCAAATGCTTTCTGGAATTCATTAATTCCAATGCTCTGGACCAGTTCGTTCTTACCCCCACTAGAGGTAGCAACATCCTTGACCTGGTCATTACTAACATGGGCAACAGTTGCCCTACATCAATAGTCAAGTCCTCCCTGGTTAGATCCGACCACAAATTAATCACCTTGGAAATCCACATACCCCACCCCAAACAAAGGTAACCACCATGAAAAAACTTCTCCAAAGCTATCTTTGGGATCCTAAAAACAGAAGTGGCCAACTTCACGGCACCCATGCAAATGGAGAATAGTTGCATGACCACCGAATCATACACCAATGCACCGTACGAAAACGTACACAAATGGATGGATCTCGCCATACCAAACAGAACCAAGACGCTCTCCTCAAAAAAAAGGAAGCCAATCTATTGGTCCCCTACCATAAACAAACTCTACTACAAAAGGAGGGAAATGATGCGGAATAAGGCGAAGTCCCAAGACTGGAAAAACTCCCTTATCAGCCTCAACAAAAGGTTGAGATCCCTTATCAAATCCTCTAAATCTAGCTATGAAAACAGAATTGCAGCAGATAGCAAAGACAACCACAAGGCCTTCTATATAGTTATGTAAAGAATCTCCACGGCAATACCCAAATTTGCTCTGAGCTACTGCACAATGGTACCTCCCATACCAAGCCAACAGATATTGCCAATATACTGGCCAACATATTCAGTGTTAACTTTACCCCCCCCCCCCAAAAGGGCCAATCACAATACCAGTAGATTGCTAGGCAGCCAGTATTTCTGCTGCACAGGTTAAAACAGCACTGTCGAAGGCCAAGAATACAGCTTCTGTGGGACCTGACAATATCCCTGGCTGTGTTCTACATGAACTACAGAGTGAACTGGCACCTCACCTGTGTGCCCTGTTCAATCACAGCCTCACCTCTGGCTTTGTCCCTACAGAATGGCACACTACTACAGTCATCCCTCTCCACAAAGGAGGAGCGACTACAGACCCCGGGAATTATCGCCCAATTAGCCCGAGTCTGATATGCAAAGCTATGGAACACATCATCATGGACTTAATAAACAAGGATAGAGGGAATCTCCAAATTCTAGATCCTACACAGTTTGGTTTTGTGAAGGGTAGATCATGCCTGCTCAACCTGGTCGATTTCTTGGAGTCAGGTCACCAGAGCTGTGGAGGATGGCAAGGTGGTTCATACAGCCTACCCTGATCTGGCCAAGGCCTTTGATACCATTCCCCACTCAGGAATCATAGAAAAACTCACTAAGCTAGGCATTAACCCCTATATCACTAGGTGGGTTGCAAACTGGCTCACAGACAGAACCCACAGTAGTAGCTGACTGCAAGTCAGACTACCGACCAGTCACGAGTGGAGTTTCACAGGGTTCGGTCCTGTGTCCTCTCCTGTTTGGTATCTACTTCTCTGAGGTCCAGGCCAACATGAAGGGGACTCTGGCTGACAAAGTTTGCAAACAATTGCAAGTTGGGAGCTATTATTAACTCCCCAAGTGATGTTGACATCCTACAGAAAGGCCTCAATGACACTAACAACTGGTGTCAGAACCATGGCTTTAAGCTCAGTGCCAATAAATGTTATAGTCATCCTCCTTGGGAAAAACCCATTTCCCTTGAATTACCACATTGATGTTAGTCCACTGAATGCAGAAGGTGTTATAACACAGGTTGACAGCAACCTCTCTCTTGACCACCACGCTGCCACTGTGGTCAGAAATTCCTTCTATGTGGCACATCTCATTATTAAAGGTTTTACATCCAGGAAGAAAGAGGTCATTGTCTCCCTCTAGTCTTCCCTCATTAGGCCAATCATCATAGAGTACAATGCCCCATTTGGCATGTACCTCACTAGGCACCTGCAACAACTGGAGAGGCCGCAAAAGTACCTCACAAAGAGGATCCTAGGCATTAAACACTTGTCGTATATGGACAGACTCAAAAAACCCCAACTATTCTGTCTCATATCGCCTACTTAGAGGTGATCTCTGTTTCACTTACAAAGCCATGTCTGACCCAGTTCTGTTAGAAATGCTACACCTAAAGAAATCCCAATCCCTCTGCATCACACACTCCAGAGTCCTCAACCTTATTAACACAATCAACAGAACATGCTGGAGGGACAGGTTCATAACATAGAGACTGCCCATGCTATGGAGTAGACTTCCCATACATGTCAAGCAGAGCACCTCACTGGCCCTGTTCAAGAGAAATCTTGATGAGTGGATGGGAAATAGAAAATCCACCCCGGGGATCACTCCAGTGGCTCTACTCGACAGAGGTACTCGGAGCTAAGGACAGGTGGTATGATGCCAGGGTAATCCTATGGGCTAGGCTTGTAAAGGCTCCAAGGCTATTAGCCTAGTACACACCTATGAACAAGAAAGTGACAGAAAAAAAGATAAAGGATTGTGTAAAAAATTGAAAGATGCATAGACAACAAATTCTTTTAAATGGAAAAAATAGGAACTTTTTTCTTTTAGGGAAAAATTAAAATAAGACAAGGGAAGATGGATGGAATATTAGGCAAAGAAAGGTACTGTAAAATGTAAACAGGAAGAAATGATGGATGTGGTTAAAAAATTTGTAAGCAGAATGTGTGAAAAAAATATTAGTAAAAGGAGAAATTATATGTGATCTAGATTTCTGGAAATCACAACAGAGTTAGCTGAACCAGAAGGCAATCAAAAATTACTTAAACAACATAAAATAACACACAAAAAATAAAAACAGTCGAAAGAGATGAGCACTTTCGCACCAGACCGTGGTGCTTCCTCAGATCTAAAATATTAATGAGGTGCTAATTTGCTGGCTATTTAAATGGTGTGATTTTATTAATATTTTAGATCTCAGGAAGCACCAAGGTCTGGTGTGAAAGCGGTCATCTCTTTCTGCTGTTTTTATTTTTTTTTTATTTTTTATGTATTATTTTATTAAAGTAATTTTTGACTGTCTTCTGGTTCAGCTGCCTCTCTGTTTTGGTTTGGACTTGTACTTTATTGAGTCGGCGCATTTGCTCTTTCATCTCTTTTGTGTTTTATTGGATATCTGGAAATGCCAAGAAACATTTAGAAGACAAAATTAAAAGTGAAGAATTAGGGGAAACTGTAAGGGAAGGAAGGGGGGATCAACACCAGGAGTGGATCGATGAAGCTATGTTTATTATAAAGGATTAGATGAAAGTGAAAACAGTGTGTTCATTAAAATACTGAATGAGTGTCTGGAGTAAGGTATAATGAAGAACAGATATGTGGTGAGGTAATTAAAGTTGTAAGGAAAAAATGAAAGAAAGATATTAAAAAATGGAGGCCAGTAACACTAGGACATACAAATTATAAACTGGTTAAAACAATTCAATTTTACAATGGTAAAATAAGGGAGAGATAAGATTTTGAAAGAAAACATGGAAGCAAGATTAGTAGCGTGATGACACAAAAGCTTTTGACAGAGTAACCCAAGAGGCAATGTGGAAGATATTGGAGTTATATGGGACTGTTGGAAAAGTAGTGAATGTAACAAGAACATGCTATGAAAAATTTGGGGTGAAAGTTATGGTAAATGGATAGATGGGAAGAAAAATAATACTAGAAGTAAAACAAGGGTGTGCCTTGAGCATCTGCCTTTTTGTATTGGTGATCCATATAACACAAAGATCTACTTGTGGAATGAGAGAAACAAAATGAGAGAGGAGAAAGGAACTGCAATACCGTTTGCCATATGCAGATGAATGGTCAAAGGTACACTCACCAGAAGTAAACAGGAGGGCAAAATTCTTGTCTGCCATAGGCATACGTTTTTTCCAGCATCCAAAAGGGTCGAAAGAAATTATGGTTTCATAAATCAGGCAATTTTGCGCAGGACTCTTCTGGTATCAGACACCCCACACACACACCCCACACACACCCCACACACACACCCCCACACCCAGACCCACCCACACACACCCATCAATGGAAGCACCCCTAGGGGCAGAGGCAGGCCACATAATCAAGGATTTTGAGGTCCTTTTACCAAGAAATCCTTCCCATATTCCTGCACTGTTGCCTAACTAGCGCAGTCTAGGGGCAGTCAGGGAGAGCTCATCTCTACACTCTCACACCTGGGTAGTCATCACTCCAGATTCTTGGACACAGAAGGTAACCACCAGAGGATATAATTATTCTCTTTGCTTTCTTCCCAGTAAACAAAAGGAAACTTCCCCAGTAAAAAAAAAGGAAAATTTTTTACACCCAGTCAGAGGAAGTTGGCTACAGCAGAATTTTCAAAAGTAGAAAAGTGAGTCACCCAGGAGGTCCTACCAGACCAGCGAGGACCCAGAGTCCATTCAAAATTCCTTCTGGTTCCAATAAATACAAGGGGGCCTCAGACACATACTCTCAGTCAAATGAATCATTTTGTAAAATAAAGTTCTTGATGGTCACAGCTCAGTCCATTCTGCATCTTCTAAGGAAGGACAAATGGATGCACTTGATAGATCTTTAAGATGCCTACTACCATATCAAGATAGAAAGGCAGTCCGGGAGACTTCTCCACTTTCAGCTGGAAGCCACTCACTTAAGTTCAAAGCACTGACCTTTGATCGCAGCACAGCCCCCAAGGTGTTCACCAAATGCATGGCAATGGTGGCAGCTATAGAGTTGTAATGTTTCCACATGTTCCTCTGTCAAGGTGATTGGCTCCTTACTGCACCCACCAAGGATCTGCTTGTTCAGTGCAAGAACTTATTGCTCCAGTTTGCTGAACACTTGGGGATTACTGTAAACGTAAACAAAAGCCAGCTTACACAGATGCAGACAACAGACTTCATAGAGTAGCACCTGGACACGACATCCCAAATTTCCAAACTATCAGACTCAAGAGTATTCCCCCTCAGTCACAAAGCTTCCAAGGTCCTCTCCTCTCCAAATTCCCTGGTAAGGCTAATTCTTCATCTACTGGGATCAATGACTACATCCATTATGATGGTTTCTTGGTTAAGATTTTGCATGAGAGTACTGCAGTGGACCATCTCTTTTCAATAAGCAATGATGCTTCAACCTTTAGAGTTCCTCATACATCTCACATTAATATGCAGGCATCATATTCATAGGTGGTTGACTTTCCCATTAATCACATGGGGTCAACCTTTCCTTTTTCTACCCCCAATAGCCACTGTGACCATGGACACCTCCTTTCTGCGGCGGGGGGGACATTTAGAAGGGAAGATGGCTCAAAGCACATGGTCAATGACAGAAGTCAAGCTTCACATCAATGTTTTGGAGATGACAGCTGTCCTCCTGGCATTACAGACCTTTCAGAACTCCCTCCCCAAGGACATAGCAGTGGTCTGGTATATCAACAAGCAAAGGGGAACCCGCTCGTACCCATTATGCCAGGAAGCCATGAGGGTGTGGCAATCGGCAAGGTCTTCCCAACACTTTCTGGTGGCAATGCCCATCCTCTGGAGTTCTAATGTCTTATCGCACAAACTGAGCAGATCTACCTTTCTGTTTCATGAGTGGTTCCTCAACCAATCAATGGCAACTATGGATTTCCAAATTGCCATCCCAGCTGTGATGCCTCTGCATCCCACCTGAACACCAAGTGTAGCAGCAACTTTGCCCAGATTCCCCAAGAGGGCTGTCACAGAGGGATGCTCTAGTCCACAACTGGCCCAAAGGTCTCCTTTGCACATTTCCTCCCTGTTCCCTTATAACCAAGTTTCTGTAGAAAGCCATCTGGTGTGAGGTAACGGTGATTCTCACTGCTCCCTTCTGGTCCTGACAGGTCTGGTTCCCCTTCCCTTGGCCTCATCTAAAACACCATCTTTGGGTGCCGGACCCTCTTCCAGACCTTCTATCTCAACTGTCCACCTAGCCTCACAGAGGCTTAAAAGCTCTGAAAATTGCTTGGTTCCTTCAATTCTAGTGATGGCCAGGGATGCCAGGCTTTCTATACCAGTTTCTCACATTTTATCTTTGCCACAAAAAAGGAACAAGAGAAAGGTTTACATAAGTAAATAGAAGAGGTTTGCTATCCTAGCTTCCTCTAAAGACTTGGATTCTTTCTCAGCACCTTTACCACAAACTGGATTTTCTAATGGGATTTGCTAGCATTTCTACCATTAAGGTTCAGTTAGCAGCTATATCCACTTTTCTCAGAGGGGAAAAACAGAACTCCACTGCCACTTTGAAACTATGGGAACGTTTCTTCTTGGATCTCCAGTCAAAGATCCAGTTCCATCTTGGGACTTTACTTTGTTGCTCTAAATAGACCCTCTTAAACCAACAACATCATAAGAACTGAAGTTTATGTCTTGGAAAACTATTTTCATAGTGGCCATCATGTCACTATAGGAGAATTTCTGAGGTACAAGGCTTAACTTGCAAACCTGCCTATTTAAAGGATAGATTACCTCTTCAGACCAATCCACATTTGCTCCTAAAAATGGGCTTGATAGCTGCTTTTAGCCAAGCTATTAACCTTTCAGTTTTTTCCCCCCAAACTCTTCTAATAAAGCGGGATATACCTTGCATTAGATGGATGTTCACCATTAGTTAAGATTCTGCCTGCATCATACCAAGGACATGGGACATTAGAAAGACGCATCAACTTTTTCTTTCCTTCTCATGAACCAATTTGGGATATGGTGTTTCTGAAGTCATATTGTCCAGGTGTCTCTCTGATTATATTGCCTCTGTTTATAAAGAAAAGGGACTCTCTCTACCATGCAAACCAAGAACTAATTCAACCACAGCAGTGGCAGCCACCACCGCTTACTTTGCTAGACTACCAGTAGATATTTGTTCTGCAGCTGCCTGGTCTACTGTTCACACCTTTATCCCCCACTATAAGTAACACACCTTTATCCCCCACTATAAGTAACACATGCAATCTACAACCTGTGCATCCTTCAGCTTCACCATTCTTTGGACTATCCTTCCAAGGGACCACCCAGGATTGTTGATAGCAGTGGAATCTGTTGCATCAACTGAGCTAGATGGAAAACACAACATCGGATAGGACAGTTATGTTCTTACCATAATATTAGATCAGTGTGGTCTTCTGTTCAACTCAACCTTCCCTCTCTCCATCCTTACATAAACTGTCAACTAAAGCCTCTTAACTGTTTGAATAGAACCTGTCCAAGGCCTTGTCATATACTCAGCATTGAGATGGTCTTTTACTCCTCTCATTATTTGTACTCAGTCCTATTTTGTGCCTTTTTAGAAAAAAAGTATTAGGTACAAGTGGGCAAAAACAATCTGAGGTATTGTAAGGATAAGAGTATTATGGGTAGGGGGGAGCCTGAGCACTTGATCCAAGAGCTTGAAAGGCCCAGAGGTCAGATCCGATGACCCATCTGTTGAGCCAGACAGAAAAACACAGATATAGCATTATGGTAAATACATAGCTTTGATTTATGCTACAATTTGATATCATATAGTTTTGTAAGTTAATTCAGAAAGGTAGACCTGGGTCCATTACAAAGCGGTTTTCACCTAATGTAGACAATTTAGATTGGGTAATTGCATATTTAACAAAAACAATTCAGATTTAGATACTTTTATGAGGAGGGCTGGACTTAATTATTAAGAATATTTTTTTGCAAAACAGGAGTGGCAGCTGGGATAGAAATGGTCCACGGTTATACCATTATTATTATGGCATAGTGGCAAATTATCAAGTTATATATGTACTATATACATGATATTTTTAGCATGGGGAAGTAACGAAACAACTCTACATTCATTTTAAATTATACATGAACAAATGCAATTATTACTTATAGCTTGTGTTTACAATAGATGCTAAAGAAATAGATTTAAATACTACTGTATTTAAGAATCATAAGAAGTGGTTTACAAAAATATATAAAATGAAGTAGACAATACTAATTTACTTTTTAATAGCAGGCACCCTAAATATCATGATAGAAATATAGTCAACAGTCAAATGGTGTGTGGCATTAGACTGCCATGATGAACATTTATGAGATAATGCATTTAAGAAAGAATTTTTAGGACAACCCCCACCTAAAATGTTGGATAATATAATTACTGAAATAAAAAAGAGAAAAAATATGTATAGTCCATTTACAGACGTGAATAATAAATTTTACAGCTGCAAGAATAAGGAAAATTCATAGGATTAATGAAACAATGGCTTTGCCCTACACTATTGAGACAGCTAAAATAAGGCACATAATATTATCACTACAAGATTCACTGTCTATATGGGAGGGCAGATGCCCGACTACAGTCTCTACTGGTTAGATGCAGTACAGGAAAATGCAGCAAACCATGCAAAAAAACTTCAATAAATAGTTCAAAGAAAAATGATACAGCAATCCAAAAGCATCCACACTACTTACCACATCCAGTGTGAATTGTATAATGCAGATGGTTGTCTAAAGCTGGAAAAATAAGATTATCTGCATTCTTTGTAGTAGACTACCAAATGTACACCATGTGCAGATAACATTCCTGCTTCCCTTCTGAAGTCCCCTGAAAATATACTACTACAATTCTTCTACAATATTAACCATTAACCAATGTCATCTTCCCCCAAAAAGACCTTTTGGAGACAATAACACTTATCTGTGTTCACCCTCTCCAGATGCGCCTGAGGTCCCAAAGATAATTACGCTACACACAATGCTTTGTATAGCTTTTTCATCCCAATATCAAATATATTGCCTGTGTCTTGTCTCACAAAAAATCAATTCAAATGGGTTAAAGTATTCTAAAGCTGCATTTACTTCTCCACTTCTTGGTCATCATCTAAACCACTTATTCTTCTCTTTTCTTATTTGTTTTAATACATAAAAGAGAAATAAAAAAAACTGAATCCTTGTACAATACATAATAATCAACATCTAAACTGCCTGTCCTAGTGAGGTATGAGGTTACAGAAAGATCAGGGTAGACCAGACTTCCCTATCTCTGGCAAGTCCTTCCAGCTTATCCTTGGGGATTCTCCGTATCTCCTCTGAGAGGAGATGGTGGACATTCTCACAAAGTACCCAAACCATCTCAGACTCCTCCCAACCAGCAGCAGCTGAACTGGAACATTGTGCTGCCTGTCAAACTCCACAGTCTAATACAAAAGTGAGCCTGGCTACCCTGTGAAACTTCTGCTGCCTATAATTGCAATCTGGTCCTTTAAGTCATCACTAAAAGCTCATGACCTTAAAGAGGAAGAAGATATACAGAATGACCCATAAACAGAGAACTTTGACCTGCGATTCAGACTTGATTCCCCACTACAGTTCAGTGTAACACCTGCTGTGCCGCTGCCAGTGTGCCAATCTGTAGGTCATCTCCCATTCCCTCAATCCTCGCCTATTAGCATAACCATGATACTTAGGCTCCTCCACCTGAGGTAGCTGCTGCCCCCATTCACCTAGATAAAGTCCTTCAGTCTTCCCCATGAGAGAACCATGATCTCTGATTTGGAGAGGCAAACTGTTCCAGTGCATGCTGGAAATCACAGTCTCGTGAGGCTAAGAAGACAATAACAACCTCCAAACAACAGGGATGTAGCCCAGTCTTCTCCAAAATGAATATTCTCCAAACCATGGATATCCTTTAGAACAGTTTATGAAAATCACAAACAGGTGAGGATATAAGACACACCTCTGGCGATGTCCTATGCTCTCTTTGAACATACTTCTTAATGCATGCAAAGCAAAAATTAAATGTTAATATCAATATAAAGGGTACAAAATAAGAAAAACAAAAGAAAAATACCACAGAAAAGTTAATCACTCATACAAAAAGGTGAACAATCTGGCAAGTAGAAAAAGTTATCTTAAATTATATTTTATTTTCATCAAACTGGCAAGTGTTTTTTGGCCCATCATTCATTCAATGGGAAAAAAATCAGGTAAATGTTCAAGTATGCAGGTGTCTATTTACTTATGCCTGTTAACAGTTAAAATTTGTAAAACGTTTATATTTGAAAGTCGGCAACAGGATAATCATCTGCTACTAAATCCCAAAAAACTAAATTACTTTTTTTTTTTTCCCACAACCCCATTTCCATTAAAAAATAAACTTTGAAATGATCCCACATAGAAAACTTCTTAGCATGTCAATTAACAATCTTACACTGGCTTTACATATACACAACAGCATCAAAAACTAGCCACCTTACATACAGTGACAAAACAAACCTACAAGCCTCGCTTAGTTCTAAACTTGAACAACGCTACAGCAAGGTCATCAGATTCACTTGCAACAAACCTGTTTAGCACTAAAAATACTTAAGTGACTTGTACTTCGTCACCACCTAACTTGTACTCGGCTAATCTTAAACAACAAAAAAAAACATCCATACCCCATACATTTGCCCAGTGATTAGCCTCGTACTCCAATACTTTGGTCAAAGGATGAACAACTGCTTAACATCTACACACCACAAAGAGCTGCTGGGGTCACTCTTTATTCCAAAGGTGTAGCTAGACCTTAGAATAAAATTCCTGCATCAATCAGATCTATCTTACACCTTCATCTTTTCAAACCATTACTAAAAGACTTCCTCTATGCCTCCTGGCTTTGTCCCTGGCTCCTCATCTGGGACCCAGCTCTCCTAACACCTTCATCACCTTTGTTATACCTTCCTTTAAAGCACTAAATCACTTAACCTGCTTATCCCCTTCTAATATCTCACTTTATTGTAATTCTTAAACTACTCTACCTACTTTTAATTAGCACAAAACCCCTATTCCACTGCTACTTCTCTATCAACACTAAACTTGCTCATCCCCCATATTTCACTATATTGTATTTCTAAAATTACTCCTACCTATCTTATACACCACACTTCTACTTCTAAGTTCTCAATACAGTAATTGTACATGGTTTGAGAATATCAATACAAACTATATTAAACTATTATGTTATGTATTTACTAAAATTGCATTATAAAATTTGTTACTGCTAATGCTGACTACATTAAGTATGATAACATGGAGCTCTTCTCCCCAGGCGTCTGCTGAAAAGGGCACCTGTGCCCAGTTGGACTTTCCTGGTAAACAAATATCAGTAAACAAATAATAAAAACATTTTAGAAAACTTTTACAGGGCCCTTTTCAGTGCCTTACCCAGGCTTCATAAGGTAAAACAACATGCAATAGCACCCTTCAAAGGATGAAATAATACAATACAACAAAAATAAAGGAAGTGATGTACAAAACTGGAAAAAAAATACTAAGCAAGTAAATGCACTGATTAACAAGCAGATAGCTTAAGGTATAAAGTATTAGTGTATCCTGCATTTGCATACAAGATGAAAGTTGAAAAAAAATCAACACAGGCAAGTGACTAAAAATTGATATTTCCATAGCTAGTAAAGGACAGAAAAAAAGAGTTATCCAGCATTCCATAAAAATGAGCATGTACATTCCTTCAACAACTGTTCTGTTTACTTTTTAAAATAGGAAGACATCCTCCAAAGGAGTAATATCAGAGGGAAGACTATTCCAATAAGCAAGGACAAGTCTGAAGGATTTCTCACAGACGACTGTGCTAAAAGGAAACCTAGAGTTTATGTCTATGTTGCTGTGAAAAGTACAAGTTTCATAAGCAACTAACTAGGAGGAAGCACAGTTCAACATCCTCCATCAAGGAAATTATAAGTAAATGTTTTATGTATGATCTAGCTGATACTGGAAGTCATCTGGTTTTGTCGATACTGTTGCAATAATGCAATTACTCAGTAATGCCGGGCAGCTAGGCAAATAGCAGCAACTTGTTTTCCACAGTTTAAAACAAACAGAAGTTTAACTAGAGACCGGCACAACAAAGGGAACAGCGTATTTAAATTTCAGTTTTAAGACTCTACTGACAAGGGCCTGATGAGATTCTAGAGTGAGCAGACTGAAGAATTTGTAAGTCGCCTTAAGTTGAAGTGACACTTTAGAATTTAAAGAATCAATGGTTGATTATGAAGTTTTGTAAATGGGCCAGGATTCCCTCAGGGATCAGTGATATGGGGACTGGAACTTTAAGACAGTCTTAGAAATACCACATGACTGAAGATTTAGAAATATTGATGGAAAGTTTGTTTTGGGTCAACTTGTGTTGTCTCTTTCGGCTTTTCCCGGTTAGGGGTCGCCACAGCGGAACTCCGGTCCACTAATGACTGGCAGTTGATTTTTACGTGCCGAGTTGCCAGCCCTGACGCACAACCTTCAACGAAGATATGCCCATTCATGCAGAGTTTTGGGTCAACTAATTCTGAATAATCAAAAGTCATTTTGCACGTTTTTGGGCAAATGCTGGGAACATTTGTAAGGTGAAGTACACACAATATTGTCAGAAGAGTGCATTTTTTTTTTTTGCAGGCTTTATCTGGGTTCATATTACGTTATCGAAAGATAATATAATCGAATGATCAAAACTTCGAAATGGCAGCATTTTGAAGCTTGCATTGTTGGGAGCTGCACCCCCCCCCCCCACATCTCCTGCTAAATATATATTCCAACTACAAGATTGCACTACAGTGAGGAAAGGGCAAATATTCCAATCCTCACTGTAACTGTGATCCCACAATGTGATCTTCGAAATGCTGCCATTTCGAAGTTTTGATCATTCGATTACATTATCTTTTGATAAGGTAATAGGAACCCTTTTTATCCCCACAGCCCTTTCAACAAAATTCCTCATTTGTTACCCCTTGCCAGGGTGAACAAAAAAGGGCCATCATTTAGACAACCATCAGGAGAGGTTCACATCTTTTTCCAATTTTCTCCCTGGTCCTAAATGCAAACACTCTGCTTGACAGCAGGTAGAGGCATGCACTTGCAGAGGATTCCTCTCACTTACACAAAGGGTGTATCCTCCAAGCAGCCCCAACCCACCTCAGGGAGCAAGACTGGTGGCCTCTACAGTCTCCACCGAGGAGACAGTACAGCTCAGTGTGTCCCCAAGTGCACACGAATCCCTGCTACCCTCAGGAGAGGTAAGCAGGCAATGTCCCTTCACCACCTCCTCCACCTGGTTCCTCCAGTGCCAGAGCCACTAATCAAACATTAGGATGCCTGGGTGACAGTACGGACTTCATCCACATGCGGAACATAAAACGGTGATTTTAAGATATGGAAAATCCAAGGGTAGTCTGTTTACATATCAGTGAGAAAAGGCCTAAAATTGAACCCTATGGTACTCCCATATTAACAATACCCATGAGGAGAAGTATCCATTTTGACCATATAGAGAACACTCTGCTGTGCAGATAATTCCTGAACCAACCAGTCACTTAGCTGGACAAACCATACTTTGAGGATTTAGCAATGACATGATTCTGATTTGCAGATTCAAAGTCAAGAAAGATGGCATCAGTTAGATGTCCTTTTCCCATATCTGCATACATTTCAGATGCAAGAGGAACGTGGTTATTGTAGATTAAAATTATTAATTGTTTAAGGATTTGGGTAGGGACCTAGAATGTCAAACAAACAAAACTTGAAAGCATACCACATTGTATGTCTGTATGTGCATTTTTCAATAATAGTGATGGCTTCCATCCAGCTTTACACTTAAAACACATGGGCCTTCAGAAGCAATCAAGTCCAGTTTCCTCAAGGCCATGCTGGCAATATCTGGCCTCTTAGCACTGACCAAACAGAATTTTGCCAATGAACAGTGTATGGCAAATAAAATCTGCATGCAGCACTATCAATTAATTGTGCATCCGATATGTATTACTCTCAGCTGTCTTAAGCACTGTAACCATTGTCAATATGAAAAATGAATATGAGCAGCAAATTACTGTTTGACCTTCCTACAAATCTTGTTATTCTGTACATAAATGTTTGTCTGAGGAAAAAAAAAATAGTTCTTTTACTTGGTTAATGACCTATATTTAATCATTGAAAAAAGACCTTAGGTGTCATCCACAGCTTCAGGCTTCAGACTGTTAAAACAATTTATTAATCGCTTAAAAAGTGAAGCGGACAGGATGTAAACTTCACTAGAATATGATGAACTGAAAATAGTTGAGTATCCAAGCAGTTGTCATCCACAGCTTCAAACTTCAGGCTGTTAAAACTCAATTTATTGAAAGCTTAAAAAGAGAAGCTGACAAAATGCAGACTTCACTGAAATAATTAGCCTAGTGATTAACATCCACAACTTTAGGCTTCAAGTTGTTAAAGCACAGTTAATAGCTGCTTTGTAAGCAAAGCTGACAAAAACATATACTTCACTGGAGCGTAAAAAGCTGGAGATATGAAATTGTCCAAACGATGAGCGCTTTTGGCAGATGCCTTCTTCAGATTGTATAAAAGTGTGGTTAGCTCTTCCTGTTTATAAATGAAACACAATCAAGAACTGGTAGCTGATTAAGAACACTAAAGACAAAGGCACAGGACAAAAATAAATGTTCAAAGTGGAGATAGTTCAATGTTAAAATGCTAAAATCATGTATTAATATTTGGTAGGTTTCTTCTAAATTTTAGAATAGGTCGGAGAGGTACTATTATATTAAGACCTGGGGGTCGATTGGCTCTAAAATTATTGATCCAAAAGATCTCTCTTAATTCTGTGCTGTTGTGGACATCTCCTTCCCTGATGTTTTGGGTGACCACTTCCACAGCTTTAAACAAGAAATTATGTGTAGGATGGACCAATACGTGTGCTGCTAAGGCATTATGTGGAACTTTCTGATCAATGTCTCTAACATGTCATAGAATACGATCCTTCAGTCGTTGGTCAGTTTTACCAAGATAAAAAGCTTGGCACTTGCGACAGGTAGCCAAATAGATAATGTGGCTAGTAGTACAATCAGCATAAACATCGAAATGAAAGTTACGTCCAGATACTGGGTGGAGGAAAGTATTACTAGTATCTAAGTAAGGACAAGCTTTGCATCTGCAGCATTTAAAAGTACCCTTGCAGTCTGATAGTGGATCACCACGTTTAAAGCCATCTTTATGGCATAGTAATCTCTTGATATTCTTTTTATTCTTATAGAGAAACCTGGGTCTCTCTCCAACGATGTTCTTTATTTTGTCATCCGCTGTCAGAATCGGCCAGAATTTCCTGATCACTTCACAGACCTGTCGATTGTCTGAACTTGTAAGTAAGCATACATCTAAGTTGTTGAGGTGTTGTCATTAGACTGTCTTCGTGAAGCTTGTTCAGACCTCTCTGAGTAATAAGGTTGACCTCTTTGCTTTCTATAGGCTTGCACCTGTGATATTGGTGGAAAATTTTCCTGGTAGGCCCTAGCCTTCAAATATCTACGTAGATTGGATTGCTCTTCCAAGAATTCCTCCTCATCAGTACATAGTTTTGAGACTCTTAAGATTTGGTTGTCAAAGATGTTGTCAAAAATATGTCTTGGATGCATGCTCTGCCTGTGTAAGAAATGATTTTGCCAGGTCTCTTTCCTATGCACCCCAATAGAGAGACCTTGAATTGGACGTAAACATATCTTGACATCCAAGAAATCTATGATTGAGGATGAGTGTTTCATTTTGAACACAAGGAAGTCAGTACAGTTGTTAATAAAGCTGACAAAAAGATCCAATTGGTCAATGCCTCCTTTCCATAAACAAAAAACATCATCCACAAATCGCCCATAATAGACAAGTTCATTCTTCCAGATATTTCCATCACTGAAGATTGTTTAAAATTCCCACTCCGCCAAGACCAAGTTTGAATAACTGTTGGCACATGGAGTTTCCATGGCCACACCCCAGGTTTGCAAATAAAAGGTATCTCCATACATAAAGATGTTATTCTCAAGGACTAGTTCCAGCAGAGAACAAAGAGGTTCCGTTGTTAAATTATGCCTAATCAGAAAATCATGTAAGGCCCTCAGGCCATACTCATAAAGGATACAGGCAGCTTCTTGAAAGACTTGTTCTCCACTGTTAAGTCTCTGGATGGTTTTGATAACCTTCTACTTGTAACTATGGACATAACCAGTCTCTTTACTGTGATCCCCCATGAGTATGGCCTGAGGGCCTTACATAATTTTCTGATTAGACATAATTTAAAAACGGAACCTCTTTGTTCTCTGCTGGAACCAGTCCTTGAGAATAACATCTTTATGTATGGAGATACCTTTTATTTGCAAACCTGGGGTGTGGCCATGGGAACTCCATGTGCCAACAGTTATTCAAACTTGGTCTTGGCGGAGTGGGAATTTAAAACAATCTTCAGTGATGGAAATATCTGGAAGAATGAACTTGTCTATTATGGGCGATTTGTGGATGATGTTTTTTGTTTATGGAAAGGAGGCATTGACCAATTGGATCTTTTTGTCAGCTTTATTAACAACTGCACTGACTTCCTTGAGTTCAAAATGAAACACTCATCCTCAGTCATAGATTTCTTGGATGTCAAGATATGTTTACATCCAATTCAAGGTCTCTCTACTGGGGTGCATAGGAAAGAGACCTGGCAAAATCATTTCTTACACAGGCAGAGCATGCATCCAAGACATATTTTTGACAACATCTTTGACAACCAAATCTTAAGAGTCTCAAGACTATGTACTGATGAGGAGGAATTCTTGGAAGAGCAATCCAATCTACGTAGATATTTGAAGGATAGGGCCTACCAGGAACATTTTTCACCAATATCACAGGTGCAAGCCTATAGAAAGCAAAGAGGTCAACCTTATTACTCAGAGAGGTCTGAACGAGCTTCACGAAGACAGTCTAATGACAACACCTCAACAACTTAGATGTATGCTTACTTACAAGTTCAGACAATTGACAGGTCTGTGAAGTGATCAGGAAATTCTGGCCGATTCTGACAGCGGATGACAAAATAAAGAACATCGTTGGAGAGAGACCCAGGTTTCTCTATAAGAATAAAAAGAATATCAAGAGATTACTATGACATAAAGATGGCTTTAAACGTGGTGATCCACTATCAGACTGCAAGGGTACTTTTAAATGCTGCAGATGCAAAGCTTGTCCTTACTTAGATACTAGTAATACTTTCCTCCACCCAGTATCTGGACGTAACTTTCATTTCGATGTTTATGCTGATTGTACTACTAGCCACATTATCTATTTGGCTACCTGTCGCAAGTGCCAAGCTTTTTATCTTGGTAAAACTGACCGACTGAAGGATCGTATTCTACGACATGTTAGAGACATTGATCAGAAAGTTCCACATAATGCCTTAGCAGCACACGTATTGGTCCATCCTACGCATAATTTCTTGTTTAAAGCTGTGGAAGTGGTCACCCAAAACATCAGGGAAGGAGATGTCCACAACAGCACAGAATTAAGAGAGATCTTTTGGATCAATTTTAGAGCCAATCGACCCCCAGGTCTTAATATAAAAGTACCTCTCCGACCTATTCTAAAATCTAGAAGAAACCTACCAAATATTAATACATGATTCTAGCATTTTAACATTGAACTATCTCCACTTTGAACATTTATTTTTGTCCTGTGCCTTTAAGAACACTAAAGACAATCAGCTACCAGTTCTTGATTGTGTTTCATTTATAAACAGGAAGAGCTAACCACACTTTTATACGATCTGAAGAAGGCATCTGCCAAAAGCGCTCATCGTTTGGACAAGCTTTTTACGCTCCAGTGAAGTATATGTTTTAGTCAGCTTTGCTTACAAAGCAGCTATTAACTGTGCTATTAACTGTGCTTTAACAACTTGAAGCCTAAAGTTGTGGATGTTAATCACTAGGCTAATTATTTCAGTTAAGTCTGCATTTTGTCAGCTTCTCTTTTTAAGCTTTCAATAAATTGAGTTTTAACAGCCTGAAGTTTGAAGCTGTGGATGACAACTGCTTGGACACTCAACTATTTTCAGTATTCTAGTGAAGTTTACATCCTGTCAGCTTCACTTTTTAAGCGATTAATAAATTGTGTTTTAACAGCCTGAAGCTGTGGACGACACCTAAGGTCTTTTTTCTTTGTTTATTTGCCTACCCTCGGTGTCTTTAGTAGTGGTGATGAGTATTTATTTCTTATATTTAATCATTTCATTTTACTAGGAGATCTAGAGAACTCTACTAGTCATTTATTCACTGAAGCCAGTATGTGAAAAGGCTGCTTTTTAATGGAAACAATTAACAACTCGTAACATTCTGGGTTTACTATCACAAGTCCAAGCATATGTTAAAAATGTAGGAACTCTAGGTGGAAACATAGAAATCCACCCATCCTGAAAACCACAACATTGAATCCCATACTTGCCCCATCCCCCTGCAGGACCTATGTTAGCGCTTGTTTCGGTGTTCACGCAAGTAAGTTGTTCCGCAGGTCAGTACAATTTCAGGATTGTACCTGATCAGTGTTGTGAATTTCAATGTTTCCACCTAGAGGTACTGCATTTGTGACATACTAATGCTCGAACTTGTGACAGTAAACCCATTTTCTGTATGCACTGACGATGAATGCTCAACATTAAAGGGCATTAAGCAGCTACAAGATTCATCCATGGTACTGACATACATCTGTATATGGTTACAGAATGCCATTCAAATAAAGATTATAATAGTCACAGAAGAACAAGTATATTTTTTTCAAAATGGACTATTCTAACAGGGATCTAAAAATCACTGGCATCTGTTTTGGCAGTTACGCTGAAGAATCATACTGGATTATGCCTACATTTACAACTAAGGTACTACCCTTTGAAAGAAGCCCACTTGAAACAAAATATACTGCTGTAACTTCTACTTGAATACATGAATATACTCTCTTCAAAGGAAAAATACCTTCCTTAAAGCATTCATCCATAAAAGAAGAATATGCAAGTATTTGCTGTAGAAAATTAAATTATAATGGGATGCCTATAATCTACTCCTAGCAATCTGAGCTGAAAGATAACTAGTATCTGAAAAGCATCATTTGCATCACCTCTATCCAAATATAGCAGATAGTGGGCAGATTTAGTGCGACTTTCCATAATGCCCATCAAACACTGCAACTTCACAAACATTGGAATAGTAATAATATTTTCATCAACATATTTTTATATAACAAAATTATTGGTACATAAACGATGACTATGAATGCATGTAATTAATGATTATCCATTCAATTTAACAGGGTTAATGACAATTATAAGTAAGGTTGAGGAAAATTGGAATCCCTGATTTACTACAGATAATCTAAAGGTGACAGTTATTAAATAACTGACCTTGATAGATTTTCATCATGGTGAAAATGTTAATAAAGCAGCACTGGGAACATATCGCTGCTGACACCATCAAAAGCTTTCATGACATCAAACCCAAGTAAACTAGAAAACAGGCAAAGTACAGCACTGATTTCCAAGTACAACGATATTCCCTGAAATAAATCATCTCCCTCTGTCACAGATTTTTCCCACAGAGAGAAATGAAAAACTGAAACAAGAATGAAACGGATTACTTTGTTGTTATATTTTAAAGCAAGAAATCACTTTTCCAATTTCAGATAATTGATCACACAAAAATCAGTCTGATCCCACTGAATTTGTAGGCTTGCCTTACAAGGTTTTCTAATCCAGAATATGTTGGACATTTTCAGACTGAAATATTGTCAGACCAAGGACAGATATCTACTGAAATATTTTAAGCAGAAATAAAGTTAATTTATCCATACAAGTTTGAACAAATGCTGCTGGGAGACCATAAATGCCAAGTGCTTCATTTCAACTTAATGTTCCAATTACCATTCTGTTGTCAAATATTTTAAAGAAGCAGAATAAACAGTCTGATGACTTGGGTGTACACAGTAATCAGTGATTTAAGAATAGTCACAAACCTAATTTGAGAAGTGTAGAGCCATGGCATACTTGGTAACATCCAACAACTTTGAAAAGTCAAATATAGTATCTTTATTTTGATTTCTCAATAACTGTATACAAATTCTACAAATCTATTGATAATACTACTGAGCAAGTCCTATCATGACATAGGAAAAAGTGTTCTTCTGGAGGATGAGAATTTAAATTTATTAACAGAATGTTTTATACAACCTCTTCTTTGCCACAGTGAACTTTTTTGGATCACCTTGTCCCCACTGCTTGTGATTATTTCCAAATAGCACATTCGTTCTCCATCACTGGGGTAATTTATTTTTTTTTCTTTATGCAGCCTTAACATCATTGCACATACACAATACTAACATGAGTGAAGGGCAGCAGAATTGCCAATTACAAAGGATGTCTGCTTATTTCAGCAAGGGCTGTTCCCCTTGTGCATCACTCTACCCCTCCCACAGAAGCGTGGGAGGTGTTTTCTTTGGTCTCCACTAGAAAATAGGCACCTGCTCAGTGTGTCCACGAGTGTGCACAACCCTCCCTACCAGGAGAGGTGAGCAGGCCTTGTCCCATAACTCCTCCCCCTCTCACCCTGGCTCCTCCAGTTCTGGGACCATTAATCAAAACCCAGTTGTATGGGTCACAGCCAAAGCTCCATACCCCTCTAAAGGCATCATGGAGCAACATTTTCGGCAATCATAAGCTATGAATTTAGTGAGAACTTTACCAGAGTCTCTTAGTCCATTAAGTTATATAAAGAGGATTTCTCTTTTGTTGCCCAAGTTATTATTCTGCCAAAGGTGCTGGACTGATACACTCCTACTGCCTGCAAAATGTTGTTGCTTTTGCCATGAAGAAAGTTCTCCTTTATGTATGGTGGTCATAGAACCACATACTAAGACTACCAATATCTTTTGTACAAGCAAAAATGTCTGTGAAGAAAATTTGTACTCATTAATGAATGAAGCCACTCAGCCATTTCTCATACCCTGTAAACATCAATCGTGTGACTTTACCTAAAAATGCCTGTAATAATCTCTAGTGCTTTACTCGATAGAAAAACCTGGGGACACTTCTGAAGAAAATGGTATTGGATTCCCTGCTACCCAAATACTCCTAGGAAGTTACTAGGCTATTGGCCCTGTGCCCTTATAAGCCTAGCCAAGAGTTTAGCCCATGTTTAGACAAGTCAGCACCCAAAGCCTCTGTCCAGCAGGGACACAGGTGGAATCCCAGGGGCATATTTTTTGTTTCCCATCCAGTTATCCAGGTTGTGCTTAAAAAGGGATAATGAGGTACTCTGCTTGACGTGGAGGGGGGAGTCTCTGGGATATAAATCTATATCACCAGGTTGAGGTCGCGCGTGCGGGTTACGCACGTGGAGCTTGACTTGCGGATATGCACCAGTCCCATCAAGGCTGTGTTTGAGATTGCTTTGTATGCCAGACAAAGGTTACTTCTGTGGAGTCTGTAGAGGGACAGGGTTTTTAGCCTGTGTAGGGTAGATGTTTGAGGGTCTGGATTCTCCTGGTGAGGAACTTCAGTGGTGTCTCCAGCTGCTGCATGCACTTTGAGAGGTACATGCCAAAGGGGGCATTGTACTCAATAACTGGCCTTATAGGGGAAGAATACAGGAATCGTATGACCTCCTTGTCCCTGGATGAGATACCTTTACTTATGAGGTGGGCCATGTAGAAAGCTTTCCGTACAATGGAAGCAACATGGTGGTCAAAAGCCAGGTTGCTATCAACCTGGGTGACAAATCCCTCACGACTGATCGAGTGCAATGTGATTATATGCGGGGATGTCACTCTCCTCACAGGGGATGATGATGCATTTTTTGGCATTCAGCTTGAGGCCATGTTTCTGGCACCAGTCATTTGTTTGGGTGAGACCCTCTTGGAGAACGTCCACATCTCTTGGGGAATTGATGACCATGCCCAACTTGCAGTCATCTGAAAACTTGGTCAGCCAGAGTCCACTGGTTTTGGCTTGCCAGATAAGTATATCCCGAATAACAGATCCCTTTAGTATGCCGCTCATTACAGATCTACTCTACTGCTTGAGGTGGCTTCCCCTATTTTGATTAGGTTGGGTCTATCAGTGAGCCAGTTTGCTACCCATCTGGTAACAAAGGGATTGATGCCTAGTTGAGAGAGTTTATCTATTATGCCCGAGTGGGGAATAGTGAAGAAGGTTTTGGCCAGGTCAAGTTATGCAGTGTGCACGGTCTTCCCCTCGTCCATGGCTTTCGGGACGGTCTCAAAAGAAGTCGACCAGATTTAACAGACATGACCTCCCCTTGACAAAGCCAAACTGTGTGGGGTCGAGTGTTTGGATGCTGCCAATGTCCCTGTTAATGAGGCTCATGATGATGTTCCATGGCCTTGCAAATCAGGCTAGTTGGGCTGATGGGTCTATAATTTCCCAGATCGGTGGACGCTCCATCTTTGTGTAAATGGATGACAGTGGCTGTCTTCCACTCAGCTGGGACAAAGCCGGTACTCAGGCTTTGTTGAATAGGGTGCCTAATGGTGTTGCAAGTTCATGCCTGAATGCAAGTTCATGCCTGAATTCATGTAGGATGTTATCGGGTCCCATGGAGGCTGTATTTTTTGCCTTTGAGAGGACAGTGATGATCTGTTCCCTAGATATAAGGGGAGGGGGGCAGGTACTGGGGATGTCTTGATTTACTGATGGGGGGATAGAGGGGTGAATTTTTTGCAGAACCTGTCAGCCAGTAGGTTGGCTACATCTACAGCATTTGTGTATGTGGTGTCCTTGACCACCCAGTTCTGAACAGATCAGAGTGCTTCCTTTGAGATTGCACACATATGTGAAGAAGGCCTTCTGATTGTCTCTGGTAGATGTGGCCAATTTGGACTCAAAGTTGGCTTTACAGAATTTCACTAGTGCTCTTATTTGCTTGTTCAGGCCAAGGAGAGATTGCTTCCAATTAGGCACCTTTTCCTTCTTGGTCCTGGACAGCATTTTTTCCTTTTGTTATATAGTTTATTGCAGATTTTCACCAGACGAGTTTACTCTTCCTTCCAGAGGATGATTTTGTCCTGTCAGGTATTCCTGATTCCATGCATCTATATAAATGGTCGGACAGTACTTTGGTGTACATTTGGACATTGGTGCCAGTTCATACAGAGGGGAAGGAGGCTGTGAAGCTATTTATAGGTTGTAATCAGCTTTGGATAAGTTTTTTTGTTTGACCGTAGCTAGAGGGGGTCAGGAGAGATGCTGGCTTTGAACATGACCGCTTTATGATCAGATCTTACTAGGTAGGATGATACTGTAGGGGTGCTGCAGTGGTTACTCATGTTGGTTAATACCAAGTCCAAGATATTATAACCTCTTGTGGGGATAATGACTAGCTGTTCCAAGGCATTTGCATTGATAAAAATCAAGGAATCTCTGGGCGTTTGTGTTCTGGCATGAGTAGTTTTTCCAGTCTATGGTTGGGCAGTTAAAGTCACCAGGATCAGGGTAAAGGATTGAATCTTGACAGATTCAAAGAGGTCCAGATAGGTGGAGTGGGCATAAATTAAAAAATAAAAAGTCAACTATGCGATCTAAAATTCTGCACAATCTACAAAAGATGCATAAATGGAGTTTATTTCCATCCTTTGATTATTATACTTATTAAAAATTAACCAAACTTTACTGGACAAACTGACTTATTTTTGTAAAATTCTAATCAGAGGACTATCTGTGAGCATTAGTAAACCTGCCTTTCTGGTAGGGGCACTGTTATATACACATAATACACTAATTGCAGCTACACTTCTGAAAAGCAGATAAAATAATCAGAGTGGATTCTTGAACATAAATTATCCCCCACCCTAGTATTACAAATGAAAAAAGTCCTTTATTTTCTAATGGCTTGCTTACTATTGATATTTAAAGAAATGGTGAAGCAAGCATGGCTTAGAAGTTTTCACCACAAGTAACCACAATTACTTGAAGCTTTAACTGTATTTTATTTGCAATTGTTTAATGGGAAAAGTCTGACTGGGCAGAGACCCATTTTCATTGGAGGCTGGAAAAATGACTGAAATTACCACACGAGTGCAAGGAGAAAGCATGAAAAAATACATTAAAGGAAAAAATAAATGTAAAAGAAAAAAAATACAGTTATAAATCTGTGTTGTGGAGAAGGTCCGAGACTAGTATGAGTCATCACACCTGAGCTCATGATGTTAACAACTTAAAACTTGTACAGCTTTCCCTGAGGACTGCCAGCTCAGACAGGGCATCCTAAACAGAAGTGAATATCACTGGCATGTCTCTGTGTACTAAACATACATGAAACAGCATGACTGAATTAAATCTCAGTCCTTTGGATGGTTGCAAACTGGTACCTCATCTTTAACTCATCAGATGAGATCTGAAAAGGGAGACAGATGGTTAGGTAGTTGTTTTTTTCATACTACAATGCCGCAAAGAAAAGGGTGCTCTAATCTGAAGTGTAAGAAATAAAGTTTACAAGAGCAGATCATGGAAAAGATGGTTGATTGGAAAGTTTGATGATGACTGTGCTCCTTATTTCCTGCTCAGATTCCATTTCACAGTGTGGCCAGTACTTTGAAAATTGCTGTCTAAAATGAAGAGTCGCAGCTTTCCAACATGATGAGGATCCCTAGATTCTTATAGAGTGCCCAAGTTTCATATTCATAAAGCACATATTAAATTTTTTTCTGTGTTGTTTCTAAAAGGTTTAATTTTTGCGTTGAAATTGCAAGGCTTACACCACACTGGACGTGCCTAACCAACTCTTTTGCATCTGATACAGAGCGAGGTCCACGTGGCTAAAACTATGTTTAAGAGCTGTCAGGAAAACTTATTTGTATGCTTAGAGAGGTTGATTCGGCTGTAGGTTAAACATTTCTGTCTACACAATCTATGCTAGTGAGTCTTCAGAAACTGTGCACGTCTTTCTTTGTCTTAAACCATAAGTACCTTTCTAGCAAAGATGGTTAATGCTGTCAGTTGAAACGGCAGGATTAGAATATTAACTAACCTGATAAAAATCGCTGCATTTGGCTGATGTCAGCTCAACATCCTTCGGAGTATTTGATGTTCGAGTTAAACTTACCCTGGAATGATGTGGATTCCTTAAGTAATTTACTTAGAAATCCTCATTCCTTTCACTGCATCAATTACATCCAAGGTTTACCCCTTCATACTCACAATAAGCACAGAAAACCTTTAGCTGAAGGCAGCTCACTTTTGGTTTTAGCACCTTCAACACAACACTAGCCTCTTTGTCAACCTTCATTTATAAATGTTTCACATTCAAGTACAAGGTATATAAACTGTGGGCAACAAACTGCAAGTCCACCAGACTGTTAAGTGCTCTTACTTTGGAAAGCCCTATTCGGTCCAATCACACAAAACTCAAATGGAGTAAAGTCACTGTAAAGGTTATCTGAACTCACTAAGGTAACAACCAAACAAAAATTCCAAAAGCAACAATATCACAAAAGAGTGAGTGTTGCCAATTAAAAAAATTCTCTTCCGTCAGAAAAACAGAACGGAACTTTAAATGCAAGGCAAAAACATATAATGCTCTGGCAGCACTGTCAGCTACTTTGTCTGTAACTTTTCAGATGAGAGATTTGAAAAGGGGGATAGGTGGTCACTTATTAACTACACAGAGAACGAGCACCAGTGACTGTACCATGTCGCATGTTACCAGATGTTCCACTTACATCTCCAGGAAACCCCCCTTAACACTCATTCTGACCTAACAGAGCCTGTATTCATTCTTCCCAACTTCCCTTCCTCAATAATAATTCATTGCACTCATAATCCACTGACCAATTTTAGTCTTACTTTCTGTTGCATACTTGTTAAATGCAGTCTTTGCTACTGATATATTATCTTATGATCACAAGTGCTGTTTGCTGCTTTAAACAACATTAAAACCCTAGTATTATTATTAAATTTTGAAACCTCATTTGAGTTCATAATTATCAGTGATGTGATCTCACTCTCACTCTGCTGTGTTTAAATTATCTATCACTTTATTGATCTAGGTCTGCATTTCTAAAGAGATAAAAATTAAAAAAGTGAACAACCCACTGCATTCACTCAAGTAAAATGTAAGAATATGACAGGTTTAATGTTATTCAGGATATTCTGTCTACTCTACATCATAGAATTTATTAAACAAAGAATTAAAGTTTTTTTTTTTCCCTTAGATGTAAAAATAAGTATCAGTCACTAGGCGTGGCTACCTGTCTGCCCAAGCCAAGGTGAAGCATAATCAAGGGGAAGGAAAAAATAAGATTACAGAAAGTTATGCACACTTGTCAGACAAGAAATACAGCTTTTCTTTTCCTCGTTCGGAAGTACATTAGGTCATACTGCACACCTAATGCCCTATGACAGGTAGAACTTTCTAGTATAGGAAAAAAAAAACAATATGCAACACAGGGAGGGTAGTAATGTTTAAAAGTCTGAACTGTAGCAAAGACACATGCTCAAGGTAATAGGAAAAAACAGCAGAAACTGCAGACGTTTAAAAACTTGCGCCTCTCCCACTAAACTCTACAAGCTATTTAAAACCTTGCAAAAACTACAAAGAAAATTACAAAACTCTACAGCAGCTCAGGAATCTTATACCCCTTGCAGCATTAAGACCAATGACTTTCAAGGAAGATAAAAAAAGAACACCCCCCCCCCCCCCATACATGATCCTAGGTGCAAGCTTTTGTCAGAAATGCTCACGTTCTTTCCCTATGCATCTCAGCCTTGTTTGATGCACTGTGTTTTAAATCAACCTGCCGAGTAGTGCTACAAATATTTTTACTGCAAAAGCTTCTCTATTGTATATTAAGTTACATCATCTCCAAGAATACTTCTGAAAAATTATTGTCCAATGTTCTCTAGATAGAATAAAAGTACTAAGATAAATAATCTCAAGGAAATTGTGTCCATACATTAAGAGTTTACTCCTTCAAAAGGCATGCCGCAGTCTGTGCCCCATTACTCTTAGTGCATATATTGTGCCTTAAAACTTACGGATTGGTGTACAAAAGATGCCCTCTACTGCACGGAAAGTACTTTGCATTACTCAAAGCAATGATTAATGCAATGAGATCCTCATTAAGGATTTAGAATAAAACCGTTTTTAATACGCACGATAGTCATTTTTAATGCTCAAGGATGTAGAAATGTAAACATAACTCCTGAAAAATATTACCCAGTTGCAAAGGAAAAAGCTTTTTTTTTTTTTTAAACAGACTACCCACCCCTTACTTCCTACCTCACTTTGCCAATTTAGTACATACTTCCTTTCCCCAATTCCTCCAGTTCTGTTATCATATAAAGTGGACACATGATCCTGCCAATTACAATGAGTACCGCCAAGTCAATTAATTCTCCTAGACCTTAAAAACTACTAAAAAAGTGATAAACTATAGACTAAAGCAATGCATTCCCTTGTCCCACCCAAAATGTCTGCTGCACCAAGTTTCAAGCCATACCCCTGCATTAGAAGTACTCAGCCTATCGGCCGGTGATGTTTCACACCATGAAATACTTTCAGAACAACACACGTCTAATACATTCCTCTTCTGGTCTCAATACACGTGTAGTATCAGGAGTTATATACAACTCCAGGAGAGTAGGCCCGGACTTGTATTTGACAAACTGTTACACTACATAAGCAGTGTGGACTTGCACTCCAAGAACTGAGGTCCTAGTTGCAGCATTCCAGAAGATTTTCCCCTGTAAATCTGTGGTGCCAACTCATTCATCACATTACCCCTTCTCTTTTGGCTACACCTTAATAAACATGCATTACCACAAGCAGGGCTAGCGTTGTTGCCTCACAAAAAGAGGTTCTCCTGTTCGATTCACAGCTGGAGTGCCTTCTGTGTGGAGTCTGCATGTCCTCCCTGCGGTAGAGTGGCCTCCAAAAGACATGCGTGAATGGGCGTGCCTTCGCTGAAGGTTGGGCATCGGGCTGGCAACTCGGCACCATAAAAAATCTGCCAATCATTAGTGGATTGGAGTTCTGCTGTGGTGACCCCTAACCAGGAAAAGCCAAAAAGACAAACAACAACAACAACAACCACAAGCAGGGCTAGATTCAGCACAAGGCAACCTAGGCAGTCACTTTGGGCCCAGGACTAGCTAGGGGACCGAGCTTTGCCACTTATTTTGATGTGAGACAGCTCTGATTTCTTCTCTTCCAATTGGAGAGACGGGGAGAGAGAGAGAGAGAGAGAGAGAGAGAGAGAGAGACCATGAAACTTTTTCAAAAAGGCAGACAAGCCTGCAATCCAGCACTAGCATGTGGAAAAGATAATGAAGAGATGAATACATCTCCAGGTTTACTGTGCTTTATTAAGTAAGTGACGTGGTAAAAATGCCTGCAGCAGAATAGTGCCTATGGACACATTTTGATGGTTACTTTGGCTATTTCTGGAGCTCTGTATTTAAATTTTTTTTTTTTTTTTTTTTAGATATTAGCATGATTTGGTCATAGGTGTTTAGGGCCTTAGACATGCATCACAAATCTCTAACAAGTTCTAGGACACCTGATAAGTGTAAGGCAGGGATTGCAAGATGAACCATTTACAGGCTACTTGTGTCTATTAGAGACAAAGGAGCCAAACCAGAGATTAATTTCCTGTTCCCCATCCAACTGTCCAAGTTGCATTTGAATTGGGTTAGGCAGGAACTCTGGTTTACATGGATAGGGAGCCTGTTTCAGAGAGGGGCAGTCTCTGAAATACATACCTGTCTGTCCAGCAGGTACTATTTATATTACAGGCAAGGTCTAAGCTTTCAGAATGGATAACTCTGGTGCTTTTTGTTTTGCCAATATGCAGTAGGTCTTTTAGGGTGGGGTCTGGCAATGCCTTGTATGCCAGGCATAGATCTTCCTTCAATAGCCTGTAGGAAACAGAATAATAGGGCCTTGAGGCGGTCTGCAGAGGTAATGTTACTTATGTCCTGTATTCTTTTAGTGAGGAACCTCTGTGGGCGTTCCAATTGTTGGAGATGCCTGGTTAGATACATACCTAAGGGGGCATTGTACTCCATGACAGGTCTGATGAATGCCAAATACAGTGGAACAATGGCTTCCTTGGACCTTGATGTCACATCTTTGTTTAGAAGTTGAACATCATAGAATGATTTTCTCACTACTGTAGAGACATGATAGTCAAAGGCTAGATTGCTAACTGCGTGTGTTCCCAAGTCCCTGGTCACAGGGTCAGCTCTTAGGGTTGCTTTGTCATTATAACTACCAAGGGTGGAAGACTTCCCAAAGGATACTATTATGCATTTCTTGGATTTAGTTTTAGTCCATGGCTCTGGATTTGGTTATTTGTCTATGTCAGCCCTTTCAGGAGAGTATTTGTGTTGGTGGGGGATTTTTGACTGCTCGTAATTTGCAATCCTCTGCAAATTTAGTCAACCAGAGGCCACTGGTATTGGCCTTGACTTCCGAGAAGTAAATGCCAAAAAGGAGCAGTCCCAGGACAAATCTCAGACATTCCACTTGGGATAGGTCTGTTCGTAGAGGTGGACTCCCCAATTATAACTTCCTGGGTCCTGTCTGTGAGCCAGCTAGCTATCCACCAGGGTGGCATAAGGGTTTATACCTAACCTCTTAGGTGTGTCTGCAATGCCCGAGTGGGGTATTGCTTTAAATGCCTTGGCCAGGTCAAGGTAAGCAGTACGAACCATTCTGCACTCATCCATTGCTTTGATGACTTTCCCAAAGAAGTCCACCAGTTTGAGTAGGCATGTCTTGCCCGCGACAAAACTGAAATGGGCTGGTTCCAGTGTATGGAGGTTTCCAGTGTCATTATTGGTCATTTCCATAATTCTTTCCATGGCTTTGCATATGACACTAGTGAGACTTATGGGTTTGTAGATGGCCCACCTTTGTGCAGAGGGATGACTGCTGCTGTTCTCCATTCATGAGGCATGAAGTCTGTTTGGAGGCTACTGTTAAACAGCGATTACAGAGGGCCTGATGTCATGTTTCACGCTATTTAGAAGGCATCCTGGGATACTGTACGGGCCCACTGATGCAGTGTTCATGGTCTTAGAGAGCGCATTAAGGACCTGTTCCATAGTGATAGCATGGGAGTAATATTTGATGGCACTTCTTGATGAAGATTTAGGAGAAGGGAGGGATAAAGCTGGTGCTGAGTTTGTCAGCCAGTAGGTTTGCTATATCTTCTGTCTCTGTACAGATGGCTGCATTAGCAATGAGCTCTGCAAACAACTGTGTATTGCCTTTGAGGTTGTAGACATAGCTACAGAATGCCTTGTGATTGCCCTTGGCCTTGGAAGCCAAATTTACCTCATATTTGGCTCTGGTAGACTATTTGTCCAGAGTTGTTTTAGCTTGATGACAATGCTTTTATCCTGCTGGGTGTTGCACATCCTAATTTTTGCCATGATTTTCTTCCTTCTGTTATACAGCCTATTGATATTGCGATTCCACCAGGGTTGCTTGTTTTTTGAGCTAGTTCTGTACTACTTCTTGGTGGGTACAGTTGCCTCTATGCATCTATTAACATGCTTGTATAGGGTTTCTATGAACCATTCCATGTAGACAGCAGTGCTCTTTGGGTCGATGTGAGCTTGAAATTTTGCCACGTTAGCCTTAGAGTACTTCCTGAACATGCCAGCGTTAGCTGGGGTTCTAGATGTTATTTTATTACCTCACAGGATACAATTTTGTGGTCTGACCTTACCAGAGAAGACATTACACTAGAAGGTGTGCAGCACTCTCCTACATTAGGGAGGACCAGATCCAACTTGTGCGCACCCTTGGTTGGTGTACTGACAATCTGGTGCAGGGAGTTTGTTTTTACAAAATCCAGGAATCTCTGTGCCTGTACCTTTATGATTCCCAATTAATAGTGGGGTAATTAAAGTCATCCATGAATAGGGTGTTGGGTTGGATGGTGAGGGTTTCCAATACGTTTAAATACAGGTTATGGGTTCCTGGGTCATACAGGGGACCTATGGCTTGCAAGAAAGTGGTATGGAATTTTGCTTATGGTAACATGAATACATAAAAGCTCAGGTGCATTACCCTGTTTGACCAGCCATAAAGTACATTTATTTTTTATGTAAATTGCTCCTGTAATCACGGTTTGTATGCATTGTAACCTGAACTGTTGGTATTGTACTTTTAACTGTATTTGTTAACATAATCTTGTATTTCTGGAGCTTTTCACCCGGGCCTCCACTGAAAATGGATATGAATTCAGTTGGACTTTCCCAGTCAACAAATGCAAAATAAAATAAATAAACTTCTGCCTTTAATCCCAGTCTGTGTAGCAGGTGCTCTAAATGTGTGGAAGGCATTACAGCCTTGCACTGCCAGTGTGCTCTCTGCAGCTCTAAACCATGTCTCAGTGACAGCACAGATGGCAGCATTCTCTAGAGTGAGGAGAGCTTCTAGGGAGTGGAGTTTTTTGTTTAGACTCCTTACATTGAGCAGTAACACCTTTAGATTTTCTTGGTTTAGCTTTGATATATAAAATATATGATTTTTCATACATTATTTTGCTAGTGGCTTTTTCAGTGCTGGGGATGAGCAGATTGCCGATTACAGACAGTCAGTCCGTAGACTTTTTTTTGCAGATTAAAACATTTTATGAAAAGTTATTTATTTATTTTTGTATTCTTCTTTGTACTATTACTTTTGTATTGTCCTAACAGCTAAACTGAGTTATAAGAATTGTGAGTACAAACATTGTCAGCTATGTACACTACTGCTACATATATTTAGAGCAGGAAGTGTGGAAAAAAGCACCATTTCAGAACGCTTCAAAGGCAGTACTAAGTCTGCAGTTTTTAAATTTTCACCACAAAAGCAATCAGTAAGAGGGTTGGTAACTGTTGATGTGAGATGGTAAGAAGGTGTTCAGTATGCATTGCATACAGTTGACATTTACTTTGCTTCATTCACTAGACTGATGTCAACAACAGATGTAACTTAAGAATTTATTTATTTACTACATTTGTTGATCAGGAAAGTCCCCTGGCGTTAACTGGGCCCATTTTCAGTGGAGGCCTGGGGAGAAAAGCTCCACATATAATTTCATACAAAGAAAAGTATACATAAACAATACAGGGTATATAAGGTAGCGGTAGTACATTGAATAAAGTAGTAACACACAGAACAATTTGGTGATAACAGTGAAGAATTGTTTAAAATCATGGTACAAGTGTAGGAGTAGAAGTTTTAAATATTAAGTAATATTACTAGAAGAGAGGGGAAATCATCTTAAAGGGTAAAAGGAGGAGACAGAAAACTTAAAGTAGGGATAGCACAGGCTAAAGTGACAGCAAAGGAGTTGATATGATAGACAGAAGGGGAAAAAAGACTAGTTACAGAGTGAGGATGAGTAGGATCCCGGGAGGGGTCAGGTTTTAGTGTTGGAGTGCAGGTGCATATCCAATGTGAGGAAATATGAAGTTTAAGGGATTTTTTAAAAGCAGTGGGATTATTGATAGTTCTAAGTGAAGGAGGGAGATCAATTACATAGCTTGTAGACAGTAAAAGAATACAGCATTTGACCAGCTGAGAGCTTAGTTTATCAGTGTTTAAAAGCATTTTCTTTTCTGAATTTAGGTGTCAATTAGGATGGTAAATGGTCAGAATGGTGGAGAGGAATGTGCAGGCTGCTGGGTAGTAAATACATTTATGGGCAGTAGTTAGTTGTAGGTATTGGAGATGATGGGGGATTTCGAGCCATGTAGTGTGAACAGTGGCGAGTGGGATTTCGAGCCAGTTTAGTTGATGTAGTGTGGAACAGTGGCGAGTGGAGAATTTAGCATTTGTGGCAAATTTGACAACTTATTGTAGCATGAATTGAGTTTAGGTTTCAGAGAGGAATGAATATTGGTTATGATAGGGGTGCCATATAAGAGTGTTGGAAGCAGGAATGATGAGGCAAGAGCCTTTTTTGCAGACAAGCTAAGCAAGTAGTTGTGCCCATGTAAGATATTGAGGAGTTGTGGGTGATTTTCATGATGATGAAGATATGAAGTGTCAGCGTGTGTGTGTGTGTGTGTGTGTGTGTGTGTGTGTGTGTGTGTGTGTGTGTGTGTGTGTGTGTGTGTGTGTGTATCCTTGTTATGAAGAATCATCAACAACTCATCAATATCTTACATTACTTCAGTCTTCAGTTAATATAAACCAGAAACTGATGCCATTTTTTGAACATTTTGACATGCATGAATATTTGGTACTACAAATGAAGTTTTGCATTAACGTTGGCCATAAAATTAAACAAGTGGTCATGCTGAGGAGGGAGGATACCTTAAAACACAATCAACATTTGATTTTAATGTAAAGTTAGTTAGCTACATATCAAATTATCCTTGTGTCTTTCCAGGATAAAACAATAAACAATTAACCGATCTCGAGTGCACATCCAATATATTTTAAAGTAGCACAGTCACTGAAAGATTAAGTGCATGTTTATATTACTTACTTTTTTTTAACTTACATTTCATCCACTACTGAGTTTCGTATTTAGGGTTCAAGAACTGTAAGGGGTAGTACTGGGTTATGGATTTTTTTTTTTTAATAAACTTTGTGCCAGAATGTTAAAAGTAGTACTTAATTGCAAGGTAGTCCTCAAATCAATATGTTTCTATTTGTACCCTTTATTTATTCACTATTGTTGAGGACAAAAGTCTGTGCCTTGATTTTACCTTTTACTGCTCCACTATTTATAAAGTCTCAAAAGGAGTGACTGTTGATTTTTTTGAAAATCTGCAAGATTGGCTCCCCTACTTATTTCCTTTGCCAAACTGCAGTCGCAGAGTTAGTATATACCAGTAAGGCGGGCCCATGAACCACCTCTGGAGAAATAAGGGGATTATCTTGTTAGATTTTTGGCAAAACACGTGTGGAGAACACATGCCTGTATTCCAGTGTGGCATTTCACCCTATAAAAATATATGATTTACAGTAGATCTTGTAAGACAGTGGTGATCATTGAAATGACTAACTGTAAATATTAGCTGCATATAGCTGGAGAGAGACACGACTGCAGTGCGAAATATGTGCCTTTACTCCGATTCAGCTTGTGTACTAAGAGTAGAGTGGCAATATTTCTGTCTCAGTCTGGGGCAGGGGATAGTATTCTTAATAAGAGCTGCATTCACTAGCAGAGACTAAACACTCCAGTTTTGTGGGAAAATGAGGAGATAATCCAGCATGCTTGTTTCTGTCACTTCTACACTGAAGGTGTGTGAAATGAACAAGTTAGAACCATTAAAGTAAAAAAAAATCTAAAGCAACCACAACTAAGGAGTCACCTCAGCTTGACTTTTGCCACAGCTGATGACACTGATTTTGTTAACTAGTGAATGGGTCAGTGGGTGAGAAGCTTTCTGGTCTGGGCAGGTAGGGGAGAGAAAGATTAAAAATTATGCTGTATGTACTTTTGTTACAGTGATCTGTTATGATAACTTTACTAAATTTCCTACATACTTCCATGTCACATTCCTACCTAATTTTCCCCACCTACAGCTGCAAAAACATCCCCAGCGCTGGACTGGGGACAGCTTTTAGCCTTTGCAGCTGTTATGTAATTGACACCCTGTCTTTTTATTTTCAGTACTGGCACAGCTACTATTCATTCTCCACCAGCAGACAGTATACGTTCTAAGTTGTTGATACAAGGCTTAGGGGTACACTATATGCTTTGCAAAAGTCCCCCAAAAATGCAAAGCTGGCCCATTTCTGTGCAAACTGACACTACAGCAGCTCACTTCCATTAATCATATTAATACCCAAATCATATGCAATGAAGATCATTCACACTGTGCTTTCATGCTACTGAGCCAGCTCTATGGCATAGAGGGAGAAATCTCTGACTACTCCTCAGTCAACCCAGGGCTGAATAGCAGCTCTGGGAGCATGGGGGTAAGCAGCTGTTGCTGGCTCACCAAAACTGGCAAGAGTGAAGGAGAGCTGGCTCCACAATGAAGCACTGGTCACCAGTGCAGTAGCCACTAGTGGAGTAACAGCCTAAGCCTGCACCGTCATTGCTCACTCACTCTAGCAAATGAGGGGAAAATTCAGCATGTGGGAGCCATCATCTCCTCATAATGCAGCAATGGTGCAGCTCAGAACAGCTGCCAAGAGGAGATGGGGTGTTCAGAATGGGAAAGGGTAGCTTGCCCTATCCCCAGGACCAGAAGGCTGGTCAACTCTCTTACACCCAACTCTTGCCAAAGAACAGAGGTGCATTCAGGATGCCATGGCAGGACACAAACAGGCCATAAGGATCACAACTAGCACAGGGATGTCCGTTTGCCATCCCTCTGGAGCAACTGAGCTGACTAGCCAACAGTAGTGGAGGAAATGGATAAGGTACAGTGTGCACATCTCCACTAAAAATCAAAAGTCAGTCTTGGTGATGTGATTACTAAAGCAAAAAGGCTTCAGCTAAGAAAGCTAGTTCCCATTATATCAAAGGCAATCCATGCTGGAGTGGAGTGAAGGGAGGGCTGCAGTTTTTGACTCCATTGAATGCAAACTGTAATTAATGGCTAAACACCCTGGTGACCTAGAGTGATCAGCAGTTAGCTCCTTGGAAGTCAACTTACTTCTGGAGACTGAGACATTAAGTTTCATTTGGTGCTGTAATTTACATGTAGTGCATGGAGCGTGCTGAATACTCTCCAATATTCGGAAAAGAAACCAGTTAAGCACAAGAGTGGCGCATGGCCGGAACTTAAATGTTAAACACCCCTGCTTATGACAGTGGCAGAAATAAAATATTTTTTCTGTTCAGGTTATACCTCATACCATGCTTTTCGGCCCCAAAACTTGGACCGAACCAGAAAAGGAGGGGGAGTATCGATATTCATCAAAGATACCCAAACCTCCAGGTTGGTGGCAAAGCACGAAGCATCAGAGACTATCCATGTGCAACTAACAGTGGGTAAAACTGCCTTCCAGTTTATAGCCTGCTACAGACCACCCTCCCAAACCCAGGAACCCCACTCAGCCTTCCTGAGAACACTGGAAAATATGAAGGTCTCTCCAAACACCATTATATTGGGCAACTTCAACTACCCAAACATAGACTGGGAGCATTACTCTAGCTCCAACACCCTAGCCCAAAGGTTCCTAGAATTTATAAACTCAAATGCTATGGAACAACTTGTTACCACTCCCACAAGAGGGGAAAATATACTGGACCTGATCATCACCAACATGGGGACTCTATGCTCCAGACCAGAAGTGTATCCCTCACTGGTAAGATCAGACCATAAACTAATCTCACTGGATATTCACATCCCGACCCCACCCCCTGCCAAGAAAACCAGAGAAAAACTTCTCTAAAGCAAATTTCACACTCCTCAAAACTGAGGTGGAATCCTTCAAAGCCCCCGGGCCTGTGGAAAATACGGCCCAGACTGCAGAATCCTTTATAAACGCATTCTATGAACACCTTCAGGAATGCATGGATCATGCGATCCCAAATAAAACCAAGACCCAATCCTCCAAAGGCAGATGTCCTGTCTGGTGGACCCCAGCCATAAACAAACTATACAATAGAAGGAGGAAGCTACTAAATGATAGAGCAAAATCCCAAAAAGGGAAGGCATCACTGATCAGTATTAGCAAAAAACTACGGGCACACATAAAATTGTCTAAGGCCAGCTTCGAGAGAAAAATTGCACAGGACACCAAGGATAATCACAAGGCTTTCTTTAGTTATGTTAGGAACCTGGGTGGTAATTCCCAGATATGCTCAGAATTAGTCCAAAATGACACAAAATACACCGAACCCACAGACATTGCCAACATCCTAGCTGACAGGTTCAGCGCAAACTTCTCCCCACCACCAAAAGGGCAAATATCTATCCCAGCAGAGTGCTGCCCCCCTGACATCTCAGATGCTCAGGTAAGAGCCACCATCTCCAAAGCAAAAAACACAGCATCAATGGAACCAGATGGTATCCCGGGCTGCGTCCTACATGAACTCCAAGAAGAGCTAAACCCAAACATAAAACTACTGTTCAGTCTCAGCCTTACTGCAGGATATGTGCCCAAAGAGTGGCGTACAGCAACAGTGGTCCCTCTCCATAAAGGTGGTGCCTCAACGGATCCTGGAAACTATCGCCCCATAAGCCTGACTAGCTTGGTCTGCAAAGCTATGGAAAGGATCATCATGGACCTCATAAATAAAGATATTGGGGACCTACAAACACTGGATCCTACCCAGTTCGGCTTTGTTAAGGGTAGATCCTGCCTCTTGAACCTGGTTGATTTCTTTGAAACAGTCACCAAGGCCATTGACGAGGGGAAGGTGGTCCACACAGCCTACCTGGACCTCGCAAAAGCCTTCGATACAATACCCCACTCGGGCATTATAGAGAAGCTCACCAGCTTAAATATAACCCCCTATATGTCACTAGATGGATTGCAAACTGGCTCAAGGACAGAACCCACATGGTTAGAATTGCTGGAGCCATGTCAGACTCCAAACCAGTTACAAGTGGTGTCCCACAAGGCTCAGTCCTGGGACCTCTCTTGTTCGGTATATATTTCTCGGAGGTACAGGCCAACACGGAAGGACTGTGGTTGACCAAGTTTGCAGATGACTGCAAACTGGGCGCCATAATCGACTCTCCAGCCGACACAAGCATCCTCCAAAAGGGCCTCATAGAAACAGACATCTCGTGCCAGAGCCATGGCCTCAAGCTAAATGCCAAAAAGTGTATAGTCATCCCCTTTGGCAAAAACAAAGTGCCCACAAATTACCACATAGGTGGTAATCCATTAAGTACAGAAGAAGTAATTAGGGACCTGGGGACCCAAGTTGATAGCAATCTCTCATTTGACAACCACGTGGCCAAAGTGGTTAGAAAAACATTTTATATAGCCCACCTAATCATGAAGGGATTCACATCTAGATCAGGGGAGGTCATCGTGCCTCTTTACTCATCCCTCATCAGGCCCATAATTGAGTACAATGCCCCTTTTGGGATGTACCTTACCAGACACCTGCAGCAACTGGAAAGACCCCAAAAGTACCTCACCAAGAGGATCAAAGGGCTCAAACAGATGCCATATACTGCCTGGTTAAAGAAACTCCAGCTCTACTCAGTGGCATACCGCCTGTTCAGAGGCGATCTGTGCCTGACAAATAAAGCCATGTCCAACCTGGAATTAATGGACATGCTGCACCTCAGAAATCCAAATCCCATCGAGCTACGCGCTCGAGAGACTTGAACCTCAGCAGTGAAATAAATAGGACATGCTGGAGGGACAGATTCATAACCCAGAGGCTCCCTTCACTCTGGAATAAAATCCCAGTCCAGGTTAGGCAGAGTCCCTCATTGACTATCTTCAAGAGGAATCTTGATGAGTGGATGGGAGATCGTAGGTTTACCCTGGGTATCACTTCTGTGTCACTGTTAGATAGAGGCACAGTATACTAACCTCGAAAAAGGGCATAGCAAAATAAATTTAAAATGGGTGGCAAAAGCCAAACACATTCTGGCTAGGCTTATAAATGCCCTAGGGCAGATAGCCTAGTATGAACCTATGAACCATTCCCAACTTCCCAAACAAACAGTTGCTAAAATAATAGGATGTATTAGCATCCATTTCATGAAGGATACAAACTCTGAAACTCAAATAGATGTCATTACTTAGTGACCTCTATCCTCAGTAGTTTGCTCGAAAACCACAGATTTTATGAGGAACAGACCAAAAATATGAAGCAATAATCTGGATGTACTGTGAAAATCTAGACAGTTGAGGGGCATTAGAAGTGAATGTAAATGTAATGGACTACATTACCCTATTTGTCTGATGGAGCTCTCTAATTGTTTTATGGATTTGAAAGCTGGGAAAACACTTAGTGATTTGTTGACCGTTAATGGTGTGCATGGATTACATGGTTGTGAATAAACCAGACAGTATGAATTCTACAAGTTTAATGTTAATATTTGAATTATGAATACATTTTTAAATTTAGCTTGTTTTTTGTAGTCATGTGAGTGTGACGTTGCGCTGTGTTGTGCTACAACAGAGTTCAGCACTTAGTGCAGATGAATAAAGCAATGAGCTGTTAATAAGTTGTTTCCTGCAGTGCAAAGCTTGAAGCCCTCAGCCTGCTTTTGTCTGCTGCAGGACTCTAGGTCATTTCACCAGCCAGTACTCCTAGGCTGCCTTAAAAAAAGGGACACTTGCTAATAGTTAACCATTCCAGGCTGTTAATTTGTTACACATTATCTTTCAAATCCTTTCACCCTTCACATAGTTACTAGTTAGTATTTTGCTATATTCTATTTGATTATGAATCCCAACATTTCTCTTGTAATGGCTTGCCAGATGTATATTCAATAAATGAGAGTTTCATGGGAAAAGACATTTACTGTTGCTAATACGTTTTCAATGCAAGAGTTGTTTTGTTTAGCAAATAGCTGTCAAAACCAAATCTGTTTATAGTTGTAAAAGCAGGGGAGGGAATAGTTTGCACACGGACATGTTTAAATAGCGTTTTATGGTAATTGGGGAGAGATAAACAAGCAATGACATATTGCTATGACTGGAGAAGCCCAATCAATTACTCTGTTTAGGGCCACATTTGGCTCCGAACACAAGTCTCAATGCAGTGACCAAGTTAGGCTAGGAAGTACATATTTACGAGTTATGAGACATGATCGACACTGGTGGTATGGTTCAGTACATGACTCAAAGAATTTCAGTGGCAAGAGTTTATACTATCACTTCTATAACATATATTCTATTCATGAGATTCAGCGATGTAATGACAAATTCTCAAAAGAAATACAACCTGCCCCAAGGTTCACACAGTATACTTACACCATACAATATACTACAGACAGCCGGGTGTAAAAATCATTTACCTTCATGTGAAAAGAAACTACAGAAACTAGTCATACAATACTACCCTGCTGCCCTGATCTCCAAGTGATTCTAAAGGAAATATGTTCGTAATAATATTTTTAAACAATGGAATGCTGATATTAGAGTAAGTGTTCATGTTTTTGGCTTCAGGGTTTTAGTGCTTTTATGAATCTAAGACATCAGATAAAGGTGATAAAAGAAATGGATATACCAACTAATTAAAATTCCTTTCTAAGTAAATGATACATGTAGCTAACTGTACTATTAAAACAAAAATATCAACAGTACTACACTTACATAGACTATGCTGGTGGTTTGCCATCATGTTACTTCTAAATTAAAATACTCTGTTGTGGATGATATGGATTACTTAAGAATAAAAAAAATAAATAAATAAGCAAGCACAGAAACTACTTATAAAATCTTCCAGATCCAACTTGAACTCTGCTTCCTGTCACTGGTTGAAAGCCATGATCTATTCTTTTTGAAAGAGAAAGGCAATGTTATGTAAACATCATCAACAGACAATCGCATGGTCGTCCAATAGCAGTATATACAAATGTACTTGTAGAAAAATTTTATGTAAACTCCTTCACAATCACCTACAATACATGTTAGATTACTATAGAAACAATGGAAGACATCCCTTAAAACACTACAGATACAACTCTGCCACAAATAAAAAAATCAGGTTTCAAGAAACAAGACAACCTACCTTGTAGTTTCCTATATAAAGTCAAGAAAACCTAACAAACCCCCTTGTCAGTCATGCTGATACATCCCTTACTTACAAAAGTAAGTTGTAGCAATACCAGTCCACATCTCTCAACCTCAGAGCAAAAAATCTGGACAAAGCCTAAAATGATGGGGGGGGACAAATAGGGACAGATTTTAAATATTGCTCTTACAAACTTAGAAAGTTGATAGAATAATAGGTTTTGCATTAGCGTGGATTTTCTGAAGGATGTGGAGTCAAACTCAAATGTTTGTCATTATTTAATGACTTCAATCCTCAGCTATTTGCCAGAAAGGAACAGATTTTAGAAGGAACACACCAAAAATATGAGGCAGAAATCTGGACATTCTGCAAAAACCTGTACAATTGAGAGGTACAGGGTGGACAGATCAGTCTGACCAGGTCTTAGATAAAGTCATAAGAGTTGAAATGGAGCTTAGCCCAAATACCACAACGGGCCTACTTCTGTTTTTTTTTTTTTTTTTTTTAAATACTTAAATGAACAGCAGTACTTTAATATGTAGAAGCATTCTTTGAATAGTTAAGAGCAGCTTAATGAATGGCTGACAATGCATGCTGCTTATTGTGACCTGGCTAAAGTAGTCAACATTATCACACACAATGGAATAACTGGCAAATTAAGTGCATTAAACATCAGTCCATTATGTACTGCCAAGAGGTAAAATACTGGTTACATAATGGAACGCACCAAGTCAGGGTGAGAGGGGATTACCCATTAATTCTGAGGCAGGTTTCCACTGGGGGGGACTATTATCAGATACAAAAGTAGAAAGAGAGTTCAAGATAATCAACCATGTTGTTGTCTTTCGGCTTTTCCCAGTTTGGGGTCGCCACAGAGGAATTCTGGTCTGCTAATGATTGGCAGTAGATTTTGACAAACGCCGAGGTGCCAGCTCAAAGTTCAACCTTCAACGAAGGCACACCCATTTACGCATGTCTTTCGAGCACCCACCCAACCGTGGGGAGGACATGCAGACTCCACACAGACGGCACTCCCAGCACTCCAGCCAAGAATCGAATGGGAGAACCTCTTGCTGTGAGGCAACAACGCTACCACTGCACCACCGCGGATTCAAGATAATCAACCATACTGATGACAAATTACTTCAGTAAAGATGCAGAAGTTCAAGATGGTCCACTAAAAGCACATATCTGGTATAGTGGAAATGACTATCATGAGACTTTGCAGAAGGATATAAATTATGACTGCAAAAATAAACTGTCAACTCATACAAAAATGACACTATTCTTTAAACAAAGGAACAATAGTAAACAATTTAAACGGTGACCACTGTATATCAACCAAAGTCTTAAGAGTACATTCTGCAGCTCATTTAAAATTAAAAAAGGCACATCTAGTACACAGTTGAGATCATTGTGTAACTATATGCCTTACAGATCGGATCATGATCACTGAAAGTAATGCTATGTTAGGTAGCCTATGCACAAGCCACCTGAGATGACTTCAAAAGGTAAAATTCTTTACTACAAAGAGTCATGAGGAGTTGGGAAAAAAATGATCTATTTGGAAGGGATTCAGGGATTACTGTATTCTTTCCCACCTGATCTTTAAGGCACTATCTGGTTCAGTTCTATGCCTACAACACAACAACTGGGGGGCTAAAACCTAAATGCGGAACTTAAAAATCTTGATAATGTATCTTCAGTATTATTTTTAAATGGCCAGCTCTACTAGCATAGAGTGATAAAGTCACTAGTGTAACCTAGGTAACCACAGTCCAGTTTGACTCTCTAGTAAATATTGGTGCTGCTGGGAGGAGGGGAGAGGAACAATGAGGCTTAACACACTTGCCTCTTTAAAAGGAGCAGGATATGAAGTGATGTCAAGGCACACTCTTCGAGACAGAATCCCAATGTGACTAACTGTTACACAGAGTGTTTGCCTTCAAGGGAGACAAAGCCAACTGATCACATCACATGCAAACGCATGGATAGGTATTACAAATTCCTATCACAAACCAATCCCTTGGAGGTCAAGGAGCATACATCAGTCTTGACATATAAATCCCATCTCATAATATGTGGATGACTATTCTCACATCTGGGTGTGTTCACCTTTTGATCCAAGAAATAAATGGGCTGCAGGGCTCTTGCACTGGTAAACAAACAGGACCACTGGGCAGCCAGCAGGAATGGGGCTGGTGGTTAATCAGGTATCTGAACCAAAAAGAAAATAGAAAAAAAAATGGAAGCTACATTATACAACACCTTCCAAGATTATAGAAAAAGCTCCTCTCCTCCTCAGAAATAACAAGAAGCCATTCTATACATGTTGTTTTACACAACGGGTAGAAAACATTAACATGTGATAGTGGCAATTATGCTTCTTGAAGGCCAGTATAGCTAAAGTTTGGCAAGTAAATGTAGAAGCTATCCCTGCTTATCCCTCAGAGCATCTTTCATATAGAGGAAACAGAGACAACTCTGCTGCAGGTAATATTGTGGTGTAGCAGGAAAAGCAGGATGCAATTGAACAGAATATGCCAGAGGAAGAAGTTCTAGAACTTTCTATGGAATACTCACAGGAAACAAAGAGCAAAGACGATGCTCTCAGGCCAGAAGAAAAAAAGGGAAGACATGCTTGATTTCATACAGAAGGATAGACATATTAAGAGACAAAAATACAAAAAAAAAAAAAAGATTTTTAAAAAATGAATACCATTTATTGAGTTACTCTAAAAAGTAAAAAATAAGGAAGAGTGAAAACTATGCAAAAGAAACACAGACAAGCTGATTTCAGAAAAGCATTCAAGGTTGGTTTTGCTGTTTGTGATAATGAGGTACCAGAAGTAGCAGGAATATTAAGAAAAATTCACATCATATAACAAACAAAAAAGAATATATTACTGTACAGGAAAACTGATAATGGATAATGTTTTATCACAAAAACATAGAATAACAAAGGAAAGGTAGGGAACAACTGAAATGCCACCATGGAAGCATCAAATAGAGAAAACTATAAAGCAATTAAGGCAAGAAGTATTGCTCTTAGAAGAATATAGAAAAGGAAACAGATCATCAAAAATACTTAAAAAGATAGACGTGGTAAAAGCAACGCACATTATCAAATCAGGTCAGGATCTATCATACACTACTGCCAATAATTAAACTAAAAATATCAGTAGAAGCAGAAAAACTTAGAAGATATGTAGATAAATACAAAGGAAAAGAACAAAATAAGAAATTTGTTGATGACCAAATAAAGGTTTATACAGAACGGGGAAATAATGCAAAAGGAATAGAAACACCACCAAAGAAGTAGTAGTAGACACATTTTGGGGAAATATTTATAAAGACCCTGTTAAACAAAGATGCTACTGGGACAGAAGAATTAAAAGAAACAGTACATAGTTCTAATGTAGAGGATATGAAATGGGATGACGTAACGGCCACCTGTGTCCCCCATTGACAGGGGTAAGAGGTGCTGACTAAGGTTTCTTTTTTGGGGATAAACTCTTGGCTAGGCTTGTAAGGGCCCCAGGGCCATTAACCTAGTAAATTCCTCTGATCCCATGAGACAAAATTAGGAAAAGCTCCTAAATGGAAACCCCAGGCCCAGACGCAGTACCTAACTTCTGGTTAAAAGTATTAATATCTTTACACAAAGATTTAGTTCCGAGTAAGATTTATTTGTGCATCCCAGACACTAACCTGGTTAACAGGAAAAAGGGTACTCCTCCTTAAGGGTGAACCTGCAAACCAACCTAAAAACTATAGGCCAATAACTTGACTCTCAATGGTACACAAGATATATAATGGAAATGATGCAGAGTTTACAGTCTTTTAGGGGAAAAAGCAAATTATGGCAATAGAACAAAAGGGTAACAAAAAGTTATATGGAACAAAGGAACAAACTATCATTTGTTGCTAAACAAGGCCATAAATGAGAATTGTAAAAGGGAAGAATTTAAGTAAGGCATGCATATATTACAAAAAAGCAAAGGACAGCATCTCACATTCATGGAAAAATGAATGTTTACAGATGTATAAAATACATCATTCATTGGTCGATTACATTACAGTGATCATGAAAAAGTAGCAACTAATTTGCAGTTAAGCCAACAGAATTATTATCCTAGGGATAAAAATTCAAAGGGGGGGGGGTATTTCAGATTGATTCTTTGTCATTGTAGCCATTTTGTCTTACCCTTAACCCATTAAACTCTTTACTCAACAGATTGGGATAGTGTTACAATTCAGCTCCCACAAACCAACCTTGTTTAAAGATTTCTCATTTACTTTTTGTGGACGACTTAAAACTATATAATTCATCAGATGAGGAGTTGAACACACAAACACAAATTGTTAAAACTTTTTCACAGGATACAAGAACGGCATTTAGTCTTGATAAATGTGCAAATGCAACATTTAAAACAAGAAAGCTACAGCACCAAGAAATTATCAACCTGGGACAGGATATAAGGAACTTTTACAAGAGAGAGTGCATAAATATATGGTAATAGAAAAAGGATTGTCAATAAAACAGAAACAAAAGACTGAAACTCAGTAAGGAATATTTTAGAAGATTAAAACCAATACGGAAAACTGCACTCGCATCTAGGAATAAGATCCAGGCTATAAATCAATTTGCCCTTCCTGTTCTAACAGTTTTGGGGTGATCAACTAGCTTCAAAAAGTATAGGATAGATTGTACACGAAAACAATGTTTCACACTTATCAAATGATACATAAAAATCAATTACATGTACAGATCTGCGGTTGTGGGATGGCATACATATCTGCCAACCTTATCATATCCAAACAAAGCAAAAGTTTTAAAATACGAGAAGTAGTCATCTAAGATGACATCTTTGCTTAGCTTAGCAGAAGCATTTCAGTGTTGAGCAGGAATGGAAATCAATCCAGAAGTAGGCAAAAATCAAACAGCAGCTGAATGCATCAAAAAAGAATGAAAGGCAAAGTATCAGATGAGGAGGAAATGTGGAAGTCACAAATACAATGGCAAGTACAAAGATCTCCTGAAATAACCTCATGTTGACCCAAGACTTTATGCAGGAATGGTTAAAAGTGGTGAATTTGCAAGTAAAGATTGCCTACACCACTACCTATACTACCTATTGTGAAGGCTGCCAGCCCAGCTAGACAGAATTTTGTAAATAATTCTATGTCACTGTAAATATTAATATAATCCACAGGCTTGTTTTACAAATGTAAAAACAACTGTGTTATGTGCTGAGCTTCAAGACTGTAAGCACAGTGCACCCTGCTGAAAACAGCAGAAATGTGTATAAACTATATGCCAGTGCAAATGTATGTTTTCATGGTAGAAATTGGGACATACAGAGTTATTTGCAAACTCTTCAGAAAATAAGTAAAGAACTGTGCATCTCAAGCTGAGAGATAGGATGTCTAGCCTAGGAGTTTCTTTCTATTGTCTTAAGACAGAGATAACTACTAGGATTCACATGTAAAGTGTTTTTTGTATTGCTCCGCAACTTCCTAGCAGCTATACATCTGAGAGATAAGAATTTTGACAGAGACATGTTAAATTCTGTTGGTATCTGTTTAGCCTGGGAACTATATGCAAGTGTGTCAAATAGTAATGTCATATAGCCAAGCCGGCAGTAATGTGTATTATTAATTTAAGAACTATCTCAGAGAGAGAGAGACAGAGAGAGAGCATTTTGTTCTGAATCTGACAACTCACCAGCACTTGCCTTTCTCTGTAAGTAAGACTTAGATCTTTAGTATTTCTCTTAGAGATAGATAAGAATATAGCAAGATTAGTGTAGATGTTTTCTATATTTATGCAAGACTGTCCTACGTTATTTTAAAGTATTTCCTGTGAATTGTGAAAACTCTATTGTCACTGTGTTGAGTTAATAAGTATTGTCTTGTGCTTTTATTATTAAATATATTTAAACCTTTTAACTGTGGTTGTTTTGTGTAGAGATATTTAAGCTCTGAGAGTACTTGCATGTATTTGGTGATACTGTGCAAGCCACTCCTAAACAGCCTTTAAGTTCTGGTCACACTTATCAACTGGATTACAGTAACATTGCACAGTAGAAGTGGACACCCTTTGGTAAGGGCATGTATAGTATGGTTGGCAGCAGTCGGTACTACCTTATAGGTTCATAGGTTCATAGGTTTATACTAGGCTATCTGCCCTAAGGCATTTATAAGCCTAGCCCAAATTATTGTGGCTTACGCCACCCCTTATATGAAAAAATACTGTGCCCATTAGTTTGTTGTGCCTCTGTCCAGCAGTGACACAGAGATGATTCCTGGGGTAAACCTACAATCTCCCATCCACAGGTCTAGATTTCTCTTGAACAGAGTCAGCGAGGTGCTCTGCCTCACATGGACCGGGATTTTATTCCACAGCATAGGGAGTCTCTGAGTGATAAATCTATCCCTCCAGCACGTCCTATTTATATCCGTGCTAAGGTTTAAGTCGCTTGCTCTAGTGGTTTTGGTGGATTTGGATTTTTTGAGGTGGAGCATGTCCATTAATTGGTTGGACATGGCCTTGTATGTCAGGCACATGTCACCTCTGAGCAGACGGTATGCGACTGAATAGAGCTGGAGTTTCTTCAATCTGGCAGCATATGACAGATTTTGGAGTCCCTTTATCCTTTTGGTGAGGAACTTTTGGGGTCTCTCCAATTGCTGCAGATGTCGGGTGAGATACATCCCGAATGGGGCATTGTACTCGATCATTGGTCTGATAAGTGAAGAGTACAGGGAACAATGACCTCACTAGATCTGGATGTGAATCCCTTCATGATCAGGTGGGCAATGTAGAAGGTCTTTCTAACCACTTTAGCAATGTGAGTGTCAAAAGAAAGGCCACTGTCAACCTGGGTCCCCAGGTCCCTGATAACCTCTTCTGTGCTTAGTGGATTGACACCTATATGGTAGCTTGGGGTTACCTTGTTTTTCCCGAAGGGTATGACTATACATTTTTGGCGTTTAACTTCAGGCCATGGCTCTGGCACCAGCTATCTGTTTCCGTGAGTCCCTTCTGAAGGATATCCATGTCCGATGCACTTTCCACTATGGCCCAGTTTGCAGTCGCCTGCAAACTTTGTCAGCCAAAGTCCTCCCATGTTGGCCTGTACTTCTGAGAAGTAGATGCCAAACAATAGGGGCCAAGGACCAAGCCCTGTGGGACACCACTTGTGACCGGCTTGGAGTCTGACACAGCGCCAGCAACTCTAACCCTGTGGGTTCTGTCCTTAAGCCAGTTTGCAACCCATCTTGTGACATATGGGTTTACATTTAAGCTGGTAGTTTTTCTACAATACCCGAGTGGGGTATTGTGTCGAAGCCTTTGCAAGGTCAAGGTAGGCTGTATGGACTGCCTTTCCTCATCAATGGCCTTGGTGACTGTTTCAAGAAGTCAACCAAGTTCAAAAGGCATGATCTTCCCTTGACAAAGCCAAACTGGGTCGGGTCCAATGTCTGCAAGTCCCTATATCTTTGTTTATGAGCTCCATTATGATCCTCTCCATAGCTTTGCAGACTAGACTTGTTAAGCTTATGGGGCGGTAATTACCAGGGTCCGTAGAGACACCGCCTTTGTGGAGTGGGACCACAGTTGCCGTCGCCACTCCTTGGGCACGTATCCTGTGGTAAGGCTGAGATTAAACAGCTGCCTTATGTGCGGGTTTAATTCCTCATTTAGCTCGTGTAGCACACAGCCGGGGACACCATCCGGTCCCATTGATGCTGTGTTTTTAGCTTTAGAGAGAGCAGCTTTCACCTGCGCATTTGAGATGTCCGGGAGGCTACACTCGGCTGGGATAGTTATCTCTCCTTTAGGGGAGAGGGGGTGAAGTTTGCACTGAACCTGTCTGCCAGTATGTTGGCAATGTCTGTGGGTTCAGTGATTTTGTATCATTTTGGACTAATTCTGAGCATATCTGGGAGTTTCCACCCAGGTTCCTAACATAGCTGAAAAAGGCCTTATGATTGTCCTTTGAATCCATGGCAATTTTTCTCTCAAAATTGGCCTTAGTTGATTTTATGAGTGCTCGTATTTTTTACTAATAATGATCAGGGGTGACTTCCCTTTTATGGATTTTGTTCTATCATGTAAAAGCTTTCTCCTCTTATTGTAAAGTTTGTTAATGGCTGGGGTCCACCAGACTGGACGCTTGCCCTTTGTGGAAAGAGTCTTGGTTTTATTTGGGATTGCCTGATCCATGCAGTCCTGGAGGTGTTCATAGAAGGCATTTGTAAGGGCTTCCGCAGCTTGGGTTGTGGTTTCCTCTGGCTCAGGGGCCTTGAAGGATACCACACCAGTCTTGAGTAGTGTGAAGTTTGCTTTAGAGAAGTTCTTCACTATGGTCTTTTGCTTGGGGTGGGGCGGGATGTGGATTTCCAGTGAGATTAGTTTATGATCAGATCTCACCAATGAGGGATATACTTCCGTGTGGAGCATTTTGTCCCCATGTTTGTGACAATGAGATCTAGTATATTTTCTCCTCTCGTGGGAACAGTGACTAGCTGTTCCATGGCATTTGAATTTATGAACTCCAGGAACCGTTGGGCTAGAAAGTTAGGGCTTGAGTAATGTTCCCAGTCTATATTCGGTAGTTGAAGTCACCCAATATGATGGTGTTTGGAGATACATTTATACCCTCCAGTGTCTTCAGGAAGGCTGTGTGGGGTTCCTGAGTTTGAGAGGGTGGCCTGTAGCATGCTACAATTTGTAGAGCAGTTTTGCCTATGGTTAGTTGCACCTGGATGGTTTCCGAGCTTCATGCGTTGCCACCAACCTGGAGGTGTGAGTATCCTTTATGAATATGGATACACCCCTCCTTTTGTGGTGTGGTCCGGGTTTTGGGGCCGGAACGCATGATATGAGGTAAAACCTAATAGTGCCGGGTGCTCTCAGGAGCCTTGAACCAGGTTTCAGTTACAGCACAGACATCGATGTTCTCCATACTGAGAAGGGCCTCGAGTGCGTGCATTTTGAGATTTAGACTTCTGGCATTGAGCAGCATTACCCTCAGTTTCTTCCCATTTTGTTTTCTAGGGTGGTAGGTTTAGAATTTGAGCCTTGCCTAAAAAGGCACTATGGGGTGGCAAGAGCCTTAGCCAATATCCGAATCCCAGGGTGACAGGTGCAAGCCGCCCCTTGAAGCAGCGTGGCTTGTCAAGCATGTCATCCCAGGCAGACAGACACTGGATCCCCTTTGAATGACACCAGACATTAAGCCAATTGTTAAAGCTGATCATCTTGTCTCTATATTGTGGCATCATTCTTGGTGAAGGAAGGATACTGCTCAGGGTTAGGGTCATACCTGCCTGGGCTACATAATCAGAGAGCTCCTCTATGTCTCTTTTCATGTAGTCCAGGGAGGTGCGTCTCAGGTCGCTCACACCAGCATGGACAATGACTGTGTCATATTTGTACTTGCCATGGAGTGACCCGAGTGCTTGTGTTATGTGGCGGATTCTAGCCCGATAGGCAGCTTACTGTGACCCTCTCCTTGTTCAGCCTGGTGAGTGGGACGCCAGTGTGTCTGACTATGGAGTCACCTATGACAAGTATGTTTGGTGTTGTATTTGGCCTTACGGGCTGTGACTGCTTTGCACACTGCTTTTGTGGTTTATGTGTTGCTTGTGGGGTGTCTTGAGGTAGCAGTTGTTTGGGTGTCTGCTTTGGAGGCCTCTGCTGTTTAGGTAAATTTTTACTCAGAGCCTCCGAGTATGTCTTTGTGTGTTTATGTGTTTGATTCAGTGGAGTGGTAGCATTATGTGAGGCTGGTTTTGTGGTGTGTGTAGTTGCCTTCTCCTCCTGTCTGGTCTTGCCAGTCCTGAGTTGAGAGAGCTCAGCCTCCAGTTTGGCTAAATAGCTGCATCTCTCGCAAGTATTTGTGTGTTATGCGGGAGGAGGAGAGGGCTGTCTGTGTACATGAGGCAGTTATAACATTGCCTCAAGATTCCCAGATTCACCAGCTGGACCGGAGAGGAGATTGACAACTGACCTTTGGACATGCTAGAATAATATTGGGAAATCCTTAATTGAAAACAAGGGCCAGTGGGGAGTGAGGGTGTAGTGCTTTTAATTTTTAGTGCTGACTTATATAATTGCTTTAGTGAGCAAGTGCCAGGTAACTTGAGTGCAATGTGTTACAAGTAACTAAATGCAAAAACGACAAACAGTAACTTTCTTTCAAGTGAAACAAGGAAATAAGTACAGTAAGCAATGCAGATATCACTAGTGATCCACAGAAGCGCTGAGAAGTTGCGTATTAGGTGGAATTAGCTTCCAGGTAAATAACAAGCATATAAACAAAGCTAGATTCAGTAGGCCTGGATCTAGTCTATGCTAGAGCAAACAAGGTGAACCAATTTCAGTAAGATACAGTTCAAATATTCAGGCACTATAAACCTTTAACCAGAAAATTCCCAGCTCAGAAGGGCAGAGTCCAGCCTCTTCTCCCACAAGAGTGCAGACCACGAACCTTCTTAATGTAAAATAACTGGCCTGAAGCCCAAGTGCCTAAACCAGAACTAATACACTTGGACACTGGGCTCTCAATCAGCAGTTCCCAACTTAGAAGGATGAAAGCTACATGTCCTGCCACCACAGTGCTTGCCACAAACCTTCCTAATGTAAAACAACTGTTCTGAAGCCCAAGTGCTTAATCCAAAAGACTTGAATGATAGCTACACTTTAATCAAGTTACAACCAAGCAGTAATAAATACCATTGAATACTTTAGAGAATGTCTGGATTAGTGCTCAAGTTACACAAACAAAGCTAGATCCAGCAGGCCCGAATCCAGTCTATGCCACAGCAAACAAGGCGCACCAACTTCATACATATATATATATATATATATATATATATATATATATATATATATAGAGAGAGAGAGAGATCAGTAAATAATGCCAGATTTTGGTGCAGAACTAATGATTTTGTTTCCATGTGAATTAGAGTAATAATTTAAAACTCTCACTGATTTTTGTCCTTTGTCCCCTATTATTTTTGACTTTGTGCAATTTTTTTGAGCAAAGAAGTTGAGAGGTATGATTAAGCAAGAGTTAAAACACTTTTTTCTAAAGTACTACACACATGAAACATAGTACGTATTCGTATACCTAGTCTTTTATAGAAAAAAGTACGAATAACTTACCCATCTGTCAGGATCCCAAAATGACCTAATTTAACACACCAATATTATAAAACATATTTTAGACACACATTAACTTGAAGGAGAGATGAGACTACACTGACTATGCAAAGCCACCTTCTGTTTCGATACTATGTTCAAATTTGACCTTGCACAACAGTCACTGGTATGTGTAAACAGAAAATGCCGCTACAGTGACACTAACACAAGTATGTAACATTCGATGCAATCCCCAAATAACTTGGTATCCCTTATTTTACCTCACTGGAGGAGAGTACTCTTCAAAATTCGCTGAAAGTATACGCCAAATTTGCCAGAACACAGAGTCTCACGCTGTCCTATCTGCACGTGGCAGCGGCAAAGAACAAGAGAACCGTGACGGGAATACTTTTGGAAGGTAGAGAGGTGACAACTAAAACCAGCGATGGCACCAGTATATTCTAGTGATGCTATGATGACCCATGTTTTACACCGCTTATACGCAATCCATTTGTTTAAATTTTGACGCCAACTGGCCCCTGTGCTAAATCTAGACTTCTGTTTTCGACCTTTTGGATGACTTACATCACCGGGAGCTATGCCTATCTCATTTATGTTAACTGAAACCATTAGAAAGTTAGAAATAATATTTGTGGCCAGGCTTTGTACGGTGCCCTAAACCATAAATGCCTTTCTCATATATATTATCTTTAGCACTTCTCGTTGGCCGTTGATTTATAGAATGGGCAGAAGGGGGCACAGCTAGTGAACCTGTGCCAGCTTCCCCAGGAATGTTTGTATATAAATCAAATCTCAAAGTGTGTGCGTCAGCTACTTGGGCAGGGGCACAAAGCACTTGTTGGACACAGAGGGTGCTGGAGGTTTTGGCCTGACCACTTGGCTGAGATCTTAACCCTATAGCTGTGCCAGTGGGGGGGTCTTACTGGGGATCTGGACAGATAAGGAGAAACCAGCCCCAGACTGACTGAACTCTGTGCACTCTTAAGGGAAATTGTAGTGTCTGTGTGTGTCTGTGTGTTGTTATCCTCCCAATGTGCACATCCCTTACTGGTGAAGACTGAGGCTCCTTGATTACTGGGCCAGTACATCAGCATCACACCTATACCACTACCTATACTACCTAGACCACTACCTATGCTACCACCTATACTCTGTTAACAGCAACACTAACATGTACTCACTACCAATCTAGATCAGTTTTCTGCAATATAAACTACCTACTAACATGAAAGTCTGATTCTTTTTTCTCTGTCTCTATACTCTCATATGAGGTTGTACTCAACATTATTTTATTCTTGTATATACTTTTCATGCAACTTCTGTTACTGTAAATATGTGCAACAATATAACTATGCATTTTTTTCTGCTTTATGAATGTATGATAACTATGTAATTTTCTTGTTTTTTTTTAAATTTATGCATGTTAATTTCTTGTAATTTTAGGGAGCTTTTCTCGTCGGGTCTCCACTGAAAACAGGCCTTTGGCTGAGCTGGACTAACCCAGTTAACAAACGACAAATAAATAAAATAGTAAATAAATAAACGATGAAAGGCTAATAAAGGGGGTCCAGGATAGTGGACTACCTATACACTGGTTTACAAAGTCCATTGAAAAGGTAGGAAAAACAGACAACTGCAGGTTCTGTAAAAAAGAACTGGAAATACACACACATCTTGTTGTTGGGTGTGATACACTTGGGCCTGTACATTGAAAGGCACAATAATGTGCTAAGACTGTTGCAATGGGGATTGTGCAAACACTACAATATAGACGCAACTGGAAAGCATTGAAATATGAATCACAAAGCATTATAGAGAATGATGAAGTTTATATCACGGCATTATTAACAGTTCCAAAAAACAGATATAGCAGTCCACGAAAAAAAGTAGCACTGATCACTGAAATTGCTACACTCAGTGATTGCAGTCTTATGTACAAGGAGACAAAGTAAAACAAAATACCTGGGTTTGCAGGTAGAAATGAGAGAAACGCAGAAGAAAAATACACAGACAGTTCCAATACTAGCAGGAGTAACAGGTCTAATAAAAAAAAATTACAGCCATACTTGGATATGCTAGCAATACATGCAACCCCATATAAAGTAAAGACAACTCTAGGTGCATTATGGGTACTGAGAATAGTACTCTTGGCCAACAAAGACTGTAGCTAATTTCATGATCTTTAATCATACCATGACTTAGGAATGGGGTCCTCAGTCTGTCATATTAGAAACCCCAAATACTTGGAGGTATTAAACAGGAATCATCCAGTCCCTCTCTTTGTCCACATTTTATTGAGGGGATACAGTAATGTGTTAGAGCAGATGTGTATCCTTCCCAATTTCTTTAAGTTTCCATCATGAACATCAATGTACATGAACTGATGGTGGCAGCCATCTCTAACATCTGAAAAAAAAAAAAAAAAAAGAAATGGGCTAAATGCCCCTAATTACACACAAGGAGGAAGCCTCAGTTGTAGGTGAATCATGTCTGCGTTCCTAAGCTTGTGTTTGCTGTTAGTTGGCCAACATGGCATTTCATAGGTAGGGTACTAGGCTATCGGCCCTAGGGCCTATACAAGCCCCGCCAAAAAGGTACCCTGGCTTTTGCCACCCAAGAAAATTATTTTCCTGTGCCACTGTCGAGCAGAGCCACAGAAGTGATCCCCAGGGTGAATTTCCTATTTCCCATCCAATCATCACAATTTTTCTTGAAGAGTGCTAATGAGGAGCTTTGTTTGATAAAGATAGGTAGTTTATTCCAGAGTATGGGAAGTCTCTGGGACAGGAATCTATCCCTCTGACATGTTCTGTTTATTGTGACAACAAGTTTTAGGTCCCTAGAGCGTGTAGCTCGGAGGGATTGGGATTTCTTTAAGTGGCGCATGTCCAACAGCAAATTTCTTAACTTTTTCTGTTAAAGTCAGGGTGTTCTGAGACAGCACCTCTATTTTCACAAAACTGTGCAAGACGCTGTTTAAATTGACCAGAATCTTCATCATATCAACTTATGTAAATCTGAATTTAGTACAATAAAAAGTTGATATGTATTATTGTATGCACTGTTCCCTGTAACATTTCTATGCCTTAATGCCTGAATTGCCAGTTGCAAGGAACACCACCCTATAGGCCAGCCATCTATTCACGGTTTTATAAAAAATGTATCTAGCAAAGTATCCCTTCACTGCAACCTCAGCAGACAGTCTGCCTGAGGAGGGGACAATTGGTAACCAATGTGATACTACCCACACTTCCCCAGAGTGGTATATTATCCAAGACCCATGGTCTGGAACTCTGGTGCAACCCCCAAAACACAACTACATGCATGTATGCACACACAAACCAGAACCATAATTTTGTTTTAAAGAAGCTTGAAAATAGAAAGCTAATACAATCTGTTTTCTAAGCTGTGGTGGACTGCAGATAGTTAGCTTCACTTCTTTTGTTTAAAAAGGTCTTGAAGTGCTGGTTCTGGCATGCACATTTTAGCTTTCTTCAAGAGTTCGGACATCTTGTCATAACTCTCTAGTTTCTAGAATTAAACAGCATGTCCAGGTTTTTGCATCATTTTGGTAGGTTCCTCATAAATATCTGTGCTTTTCTGGCAAATCATTGAGGACTGAAGTCACTAAATAATAATAAATACGTGCGTTTCACACTTCTCATCCTTCACAAAATGTATGGTAATACAAAACCTGCTATCTTAGTGACTTTCTAAGTTTATAGGAGCAATATTTAAAATCTGTCCCTGATTTAGGGCCTTTGTCTCACCATTATTTTTGGCTTTGTCCAGGATTCTTGTACCAAGACGTTGACCGGTATACATCTTGTACATAATCGCCAAGGCCAGCCCTGACGTTGGTCTATTATCTGCATACGTATTTCCTACAGCACAGAAGAGAAGGTATACTACTACCTATAAAGGGAGTCACAAAATACTTCGGGCTGATCACATCTTGGGGTGTACTGATGGCCTAGTGAATGAAATCCTCCAAGATCTACTGTAAAGTATTTAATAACATGTGCCTTTGTATATCACATCACTTAAATTTTTCAAAAATCCACCCATAATTATCACCACTGATTTATAAAATAAAAAATCTCGATGGAAGTTCAGTCCAAGAATTGTGGGAGTCCGTGTATTATTTTTTTTATAATGTTCAAGAAGGCAGGTAATAAATCACATAGAATGTAATTCTATACCATTTGCAATTGTCCACTTTCATTAACTAGAGCTACAACTGTTCAAGATGTTACACCTCAGTAATTCCAGTGCTTGTGTTTTATTTTGCAGAATGTGTGTTTAATTTTGTCTGCTACAGCTGTATAACCAAATCAACTCGTGCTGCCTAGTTTTCTTAATGGACTTTAACATGGAATGATATGACAAAAACAGCATAAGCACCTTGTTGACCACCATAACAAATGTTTTGACTACATTCCTTTTAATAAGAACTGATAATATTCAAAACGTAAGATCATTAACTACTCTGTCTTCAACTATTGTTCTGTTTCATGAGAAGGAAAAAAGACACAGAAGCACTTTTTCCTGTAGATGAATACTGTATGGTACACCTAAATCTATCCATACCCTTAGCTATTACATCATGAAGTGTCAATTTTACTTAAAATATAATTTTGGCCCATCTTAATAAGTGTTGGATGTTATCCCATGGATTATTGAATTCTGTTATTTTGGGCTGCTTTATCTATGCACGTATGCAGTCAACTCCCACCATCCTTTCAATTAAATACTTAATGTATTTCTTGAGCTGGCCACCTTGTATACTCAAATTGCGCACTTTTGTTCTCTTCAGATACGCTGAAGGTGCTAGGAAATGGTGTTGCCCTTCCTTCCTTATTGCTAGCAAAGACCTTATAAGTAGGCAATGATTTTTCTGTTGTTACTAGAAAGTGCAGTTATTAAAGTTGATGGGAAAAAAAATGTCTTTTTGTGAGGAAACTCTGTGGTTGCTCCAGTTGTTGCATATGCCTGAACAGGTACATGCTAAAGGGTGCACTGGGCTCTATGAATGGCCTTATGAGGGCAGAGGACAATGAAAACAATGACATCTTTGGACCTGGATGTCATACCTTTACTTATAAGTTGTGCAACACTGAATAATTTTCTTACTACTGTAGACACCTTCTGGTTAAAGGCCAAGTCGCTGTCTGCATGTGTTCCCAAATCCTTGACTATTGGGTATACTCTTTGTGGTGCAATATCAATGTAGTAATTTGCAGGGGTGGATGTCTTGCAGAATAGCACTATTATGCACTTCTCAGCATTGTGTTTAAGACAATGACTCCGGCACCAATTACTAAGTTTGTGGTTGTGTGCAGTAATATACAATCATCTGCAAATGTGGTCAGCCAAAGGCCTTTTGCATTGGCCCTGACATCACAGAAGTAGATGTCAAACAGGAGCAGCCCCAGCAGCGAGCTCTGAAGCACTGGTGGAGGTAGAGTCCCCTACCATAAATTCTTGAGTCCTTCGTGTAAGTCAATTGGCTATCCAGTGGTTGATGTAGGGTTTTGCACCCAGTTCAATGAGCTTGTCTACAGTGTCCAAGTAGGAAACTGTGTTGAATGCTTTGGCAAGGTCAGGGTTGGCAATATGCACCATACTGCCATCATCCATTGTTTTGGTGACCTTCTCAAAGAAGTCCACCAGGCTAAGTAGGCATGACTTTCCCTTGACAAAACCTAATTGAATTGGATCCAGCATCTGAAGGTTTCCTGTGTTATTTATCACATCTATAATTCTTTCCATGGCCTTGCATATGAGACTATTCAGGCTTATGGGTCAGTAATTTCCTTGGTCCATGGATGGCCCATCCGAGTCTTGTAGGATGACGATTGCAGTCCTACATTTGCCTAGCATGAAGTCTCTTTGGAGGCCTTGACTGAATAGTGTCATTCATAGGTTCATATCTAGGTACTAGGCTATCGGCCCAAGGGCCTACGTAAGCCTAGCCAACAAGGTTCCCTGGCTTACGCCACCCAAGAAAGTTATTTTCCTGTGCCACTGTCGAGCAGAGACACAGAAGTGATCCCCGGGGTTTATTTCCTATTTCTGGGCTATTTTAAGTTTCATTGATGCACATCTATATTACCGATTTTAGATTACTTCTTACTTTATACAAAAATCTAATATTACCTACAAATTTCTAAAAAGATTTGTCCTTTAAAAGATGTCACTTTGAGAAAGAGAAACATCGTAAGGACTGAAAATCAAAAATCAGGTCTGTTCCTTGGATTTTCTGTGCTACTCTATTTGCAAAGATACTAGTGACCATGAATCCCAGGACTGCTGTACCCTCATTTTGAGTCCGAATACTGCAATTATTAACTGTAGTTGCTACTTTGAATTAGTTTGCACGGAGAAGGCAGCATACTTCAACTTGTACCATAAGCTCCACTGTAAAAGTACTGCTCAATTACAAGACCTCATACCAACTAGCATTCGATAGCCCAAAAGGATGGGAAGTGATGGGTCAGAGTCTCACAATGAGGTAAAATGAGAAACAGCAGGTGACAGACTATCAGTACGAAATCATCTATAGCAGTGCAACCTGCCATCAGTATTTCATTATCTAAAGCTAACCTCAAAAGCAAGTCATTACATTTGGGTCTTCTTCAGTGCTGTAAAAGATAATGTTTATATTTCCTTTCTATAACATCCAGAGAAATACAATGACAGAGCACTGCTGGAGGAAAACGAAGCATTTTTCGTGCATGAATTTCTTGCCTGGGAAAAACGAAAATTGTATGGAAAAGACAAAAACCTCCCTTTGGTTACACCACAATACAATAAAGGAAATACATGGGAGGTAAGGGGTGCAAATGGTTATTAAATGTAGCAACTGATGGAAGGAAATGTCTGTCTATGGATGACCCTAACACAAAAGTCAGTAGTCCAACATTGGTGTGTTAACAGTACAATCATAGCTCTGCATCCTGTTTCAAGTGATGGATGTGTGTCACTATTGGCAAGTACACAGTTTGCCTTCAAATTTTAAGAAAATTTTTTTTTACCAGCAGTTATGCCCCCTCCCAGACCACCTTAATGATGTAGTATTTAAAACTATGTAGTGAACAACTTAGCACAAATGGACAAGGTAAAAAACTGACACAATTAAAAAAGAATTCCAGTTCTTTCAAACAGCAAAACATAGCAGTTATAGCATTCTTTAAAAAAATACACCATTTAATTTCATATTTTCAAAGAATAAATAAAAATAATCTGGTGGAGCACATTACCAGATCCCTAACAATTGAGGGTCCTGTACTCACTTAACATTTCTAGTTGCCTAGTACTGCAACAACACTATACTATAATTTATAACAGGCTACATGAAATTCTGCAGAACAGAGCCTCGTTTTTTTGATGTTGTTTTCCTTGACAACCACCTCCACCTACCTTAGATTTTGTGCATGGAAGAAGTTCCGTTCCCCTTTCTTAATCCTATTAGAGTGGGAAAAATACACACCAATTCTCCAAGAGAGATGTTAGTGGTGCATGGGAATGAGTCCGTGAGAAGCGCAATTAGATGAATGCCCTTCTTCCTCCCAGTTTGGGGAATAACAGATTATCTTTTTTCATGAGGGGTTTAAACTGATGATTAAAAATGCATTATAAAGGCATAGACGCAGGCTGCTCCATTAGACAGAGTGCTGTGGAGTTCAATGACCTTGAAATATTCCACCGAATCCAATGTTGTAGAGGTTAAAAAACCTGAAATATTCCTCCTGGTCTAGTGCTGTGGTGGTTAATGATCCTGAAATAATTTACTGGGTCCAGTGCAGTGGAGGTCAATGACCCTGAAATATCCCACACAGTCCAGTGCAGGACAACTATTCTGAAATATCTCACTAGGTCCACTACTGTGGAGAATGATGACTTGGAAATAGTTTGATGTATGGCTAGCTTCAAGAGAACCTTCTAAAGCCACAAAACACTGCTATGCAGTTAAGTCTGGGCCCTCTCCATCAAATCCTTATACTTTAGGATACCAGTCATAGGTTTTATTTTTGACCCCATGATAGGCTACACAGGAACACACACACACTCTTGATAACTAAGCTGGAAAAGATGCCTTTATTCTTTCTACATTATAAATTAATATTTTATTAACTGACAACATCCAATATGCCTGCTTGCAACTGCCTTCCTCTCAAGTGTTCCAATTTTTCCCTTTCCAATTTTTTATTTTTAATAATAATAACAGAAAAGAAAGAAAATTGATTTGGCATGAGGTAATACTTGTTCAAAAGTTAAAATAGAGGCTTTCTGGCTTTTCAGTTGTAGGTAAAGTAGTAAGGCTTTATGGTGTTTAAGGCTTCTCCAGTTGCTGCTTTAGCTTAATCATCATCACCACCACCACCATTATAATTTTCTATCCTATATGTCTTGTTGAAGTTGGGGTAGCAAGCTGGAGTAGGGTAGCCTAGACTTCCCTAACTCTAGCAATAGTCTTCAGCTCATCCTGTGGGACTTCTGGCATTCACAAGCAAGCTGTAAGACCCAATCCCTACACAATATGTCCTATGTCTTCCCTGGGGCCACCTTCCAGTGGGATGTACTTGGCATAAATCCAGCGAGGGTCACTCAGGAGGCATCCTCAGAAGGTACCCAAACCACCTCAACTAGTTCCACTCAAAATGCAAGGGCAGAGGCTGTAACTCTAACATCTTGCCAGTCTGCCAAGATCCTCAGTCTATCACATACAGATTCCCTGCAAAGAAACATCATTTCTGCAGTCTGTATCTGTTGTCTTATCATTCCATTCCTCTCAAATGTCCAGAATTCTGCCTTATATATTTGTGTCTGTTCCTCATAAAATCTGTAGCTTTCTGGGAAGACACTGGGGACTGAAGTCACTAACTAATGACAGACACTTGAATTTCAGAATTCAGAAAATCCAAGCAAATGCAGAATCATGTCCAGGTTATTTGGTGCTCTGTGCAGTTCCCTGATCTGATGCCCACCTCAACTCTATTTGAGGTGTACAAAACATAAAAAAAATCCTTTCAGAGTTGACAACCAAAAATAATGCCAGTACTGCTCTTTCAAACCACCGGCATCTGGCAATCACGCCTTGCACATGGGGCAGCTGCCCCCTTCACCCTGCCATAACTATATCTAGTTGCTAATGTAAAATCTAGAAACTTTCCAATTTATAAAAGCAACATTTAAAGTGTACTCCTGATTTCTGGGTCTTTCCTACCATTATTTTTGCTTTGCCCAGAATTCTTGACTTAAGAGATTGAAAGGTATGCATCCATTTAATAGGTGGAGATGCAGACTGACAGGTGAACAGACAGCTCATCCTATGTCTCAGCTCGTTTCCCCACCACAGTCCAGTACAATGCCTGTAGCACTCCCATTACAGTATCAATTCACATCAATCTCCTAATCCCATCTAGCCTTGGTCATTAATAAGACCCCAGTATATTTAGACTCCATCAGCTGAGATGCTCTACCTCACATGCAAATAAGAATCCACTCTGTTGTGAGAGAGAAGCTTGACTTCTGATTTGAAGGTGTGGATTTTCTTCTCATTCACTGCATATTCAGCTGCAAGTTACTGAGTGAATGCTACAGTCACTTGAGGATAGGAGGACAACAACATCTGCAAACAAAGATAAAACCCTGACATCCTCAGACTAGATACAGAAAAGACCTTGCTTGCATCATTATATCCTGCCCTTGAAAATCACTAAGGAAGACAAGTCACACACACTGCTGATGGAGTCCCATATTCTCCTTGAACACATCTGACCTAATTCTGAAAAGGTGGGCACAACTCTCACAACTCAAACCCAGGAAGTGAATGTCCCTCAGCAGCACTTATCAGAAGACATTCCTGGGTATACAATCACATCCCTTTCTTGAAGTCCCCAAAACATGTGTAGACAGAACTGGTAAATTACCATAACCCTTCCAATATCTGTGCAAAAAACTGATTAAATATTCCACAACCAACAAAAACTCCCTGTTGGTTCTCCTGGACTGGATGCTCAACTACTGGATGAAACTGCCATCAAGTACTATGGCATATTACCTTTCCCAATATTTATGAATGTCCATGTATTACGCACAATGCAGGAGCTATAATGCTATTTTTCTATCATTCCAGACAAATGTGAACATGCTTGGCTTTGCACACGTTTACCGACTTCTTGCGACTCCCTCCAATGATGTGGTAATCAAAATGCAGCTTCGCAGTTGCAGCTTATTTTCAGTGTAACACCACTGCCCACTGTGTTACACAGTAATGTGACTGGTGTGGTAGCCAAAAAAAATGCACTTTAGCATTCAATTCATAGCCAAGTACAGTGTGGTGACTCTTAGCAAGATAGTTTAAAACCGTATCATGTACGAACCCAGTGTGCTTCTCTGATACTACATGCCTCAAATCAAAACTACATGGGAAAACTACAAAACTAATAATCCTTGAAGTCTAAGGACTTGCATCCGTAAGGGTTTCAAGGAAATTAAGCAGGAGGTAACTAGGAAAGTGTTTTTTTTTTGCAGGGGTAAGCTCCCATGTAGTCTCCATACCCCCTACATTATTATACACACTCTAAGCATGCTGCATCTCTGAGAAACAGCAATCAATAAAAAAGACAAAGTCGGTCTTCCCTTTCTATCGAAAGCTGTAAGCTCACAAAATAATAGCATTTCAACCACTAATACATTACTCATCTACGAAACAAGCAACCAATACCTCTAGCAACAATGTTTGTATCGGAATTGCTCAAGTAATGTCATACTGAACAAAGGACTAAGTCATAATCAGAGTTATGGATCACAAAAAAATATTTTTTTATTCATTCAGTCATTCATTCATCCTCAGATCATCACGCTATCCAATTCAGGGTCACAAGTAAGCATTAAGGTTTTGCATTTGTAAATGCATACTGTATTTCTGTTTTTATTAGGTTAAGTTTTTATTAAAGACTGAGCCTAAATACACTTCTGTAATGCTCTGCTGTCCAAATTTTTATGTAGGTTTCATAGTGCAGTCTTCCTCATGGTGGCAAGATAGTTATCAGCCATTGATATTTTAAGTATGCAATGTAACCAAGCAGTCCCCAACTAGAATGCAGTCCTTCAGAATCTAGCTCATTCCATTTCTTTGCCAAAACGATAATCGTTTCAGAGACAAAAAAAAAATCCAGCTAACTTGACTTGAACTTTCCTGGATTGTGTAACAAATACATAGATGCCATACACCAAACACACCTACATTGTGGCACAATTCTGCTCCACTGGACATAATTTGCAAATAAATGAAATATGCCAACTTCTAGTACCATATAGGACCACTGATTCTTCCTACTATAAAGTATAAACAGCCACGTAAAAAGGAAACAAAAACTTACCTTGGCCTTCAGCATCCCAAAGCCAACGGTCTCTTTTGCATACATACAAAGGAGAAGGTTCGATACCCTTGTTATTGCAACTCTGCCTTCCTGAAAATAAACATAAAAGCAGTAAACTTATGGAATTTACTGGAGCCGTTTTAGCACAAAATGCAAAAGATCATCCTTGTTAATACTGACGATGCCTTCCTACTTAAGAGCCATATAGTCACAACCAAATGGTGCAACATTTCTGGTTTTCCACTGACACATTCCAAGCCCCGAAGTCCTTCTATTGCTCAATCAGCTCCTACTATGGGCCAAAGCCAGATAGCAGACCACCTAAAAGTTATTATACTGCAGGGTTTATTGTTTTGTTCTAATGTTTTAGCCCCGGTTTGTCCTCCCTTCTTTGGGGTCAGGTGTACAATGATATCAAGATGGAATCAGCTTCTATATGTGTGCTCACTGGAGAGGCCCATCACCAGAACCCTACCAGCCTCTACATGGGGGGGGGGGGGGGGGGGCACAAAGTGTAAAAACCTAAACCCACCATGAAGAGCTGCCCATCCACAATTCAAATCCCCCCAACATCAGTTGCTGAAGCCCCTCTAATCACTCCATTTGGACACCTGGCATGTCAGATCTGCAAACAGAACTCTCCTTCTCCGCATGCCTACTGGGTTTATTTTGAATTTTTACCTTTGTTCAATTCTTCTGACTAGTTGGAAGGCTTGATTTCTTATTTTACAGATTTTCCACATGGTAACCATCTGCAATCCGCTCAGGTAATAACTGGCTGAGCGGACTGTCTTAGATACTCACATTTGGGATGAAGAAATTCACTTTTCCAACCTCTCCCAGCACCACCTCTCCAGCTCATGCAAAAATGTGAGCAGCAGCTAAAATTTAAGGTTAATGTTTCACCCTATTCTGGTCTTTATACACACAACCCATTCCATTTCATTTTTTTCTCATCATTAAACTCACAGCCTATTAAAACATTCATTACTTAAATTCTGTCATAAGAGCTAAATTTAGCTATATGAATCACATTAATTGGCTTAAATGGTCATACATGTATACCATGTCTAATTTACTTAGTCTTCCAAAAAACCACTTAATACTTCTCAAAACCACAATCAGCAGTCACAAGGCAAATAAACTAATCATGAATAGGATACCAGTCTACCAAAGAAAACCCAATACTGAATAAGAATGATAATTCCCATTTGTTAAAGCAGGTAAGCACAATCAGTCCCTTTTCAGGGGTGACCCAGGAGCAATTTCTGATGAAGTGGTTAGCTCAAGGTCAAACAGTACACAAATGAGGGTTGAAGTATCAAACCATGTATCACAGACTTAATTCTGGGGTTGGAGACTGGTACAACAGGTTGAGGTGCTTACCTCACAAAAGCAAGGTACAGGATTTCAAAGGGAAATTGGCTAAGCTTAAAATGCTCAACCAGGGAAGCTAGCTAAATACTTGCCTATGAATCTCTGTGCCAACTTCCAGACTGATATGCCAGTCTATCATACAGCACACACAAGGCTCTGACATCAACAGACAGTTAGGAGGTTCATCAAAATCGACATGTTTTCAGTATGTGGGGAAAGAATGTAGCACCAGGTGGAAACTCGTGCAGAAACTAACAGGACATGCAGGCTCTTCTCAAAATGCAAAAGGCACTGCAGCAGAGGGCCAAACCTTACACCATAAAATACAGTTCTGCCCAGATACACATTTCACTTTAAAAAAAATAATCAAGAGATTACAGTTATTCTTTTAACTTCATTACTGGGTTTGGGGGATCCGCGGTGGTGGTGCTGCGGTAGCATTGTCGCCTCACAGTAAGACGCTGTCCGGTTCGATTCTCAGCTAGAGTGTCTTCTGCGTGGAAACATGTGAATGGGTGTACCTGCCAGAAGGTTATAGGCAGCTGAAAATCAACTACCAATCATTAGCGGACCGAGTTTATGTGGCTAGTAAACAGCTAACCGAAAAGTAAAGACACAAACAAACAAACTGGGTTTGGGGAGCACTCTTCATTTTGAGGCTTAAAACATCCACATTCTTCACTGTTCCACATTCCAAATAGTCTCACGTTCAGTTTTAAGATCATATAACTAATATCCATGGTATATAATAATGAATCATATTAATTCAAACTAACTTTTTATAAGTAACATATTCTAACCATCCTGTGAGCTTTCTAGTTGAAGTTGTTAGTAAGTGTTCCACATTTTACAGAGATGGAAGGTAAAGATTTGCAAATAAATGAATAACCAGTTTGTGACGTTCTGCAGTCAGTCGAGGACGAAAACAAATTTCATACAACTAATTATGCTTCCACTACAGATTGTTCTACTTTGCAGCTTATCAGTTCTCTTGAACAAGGAAGGACAAGTTTTAAAAAAAAAAAAAAAAAACAGAATCTGTCTAGTTTCAACCTGTATAAATAATATAGTTTAGTTACTTTAACCTCAATTCTGATTTGATTAGATTTAGTACACTCTTGCATCACACCAGAGTTTTAAATGGTAGATTCAAAACATACATTTTTTCATGCCACCATTACCATAAAGCTTTGGTATAATTCCCCATTTACCATAGTTGGGGACATTCATGCACACACCTGCACACTTTTATACCTTACTAGTTTACTTCATCCACTGTTTTCTGTATTTTGTGGGTGTTTTCTCTACTGGTTTTGATTGTATAAACATTTTTGGGGGCTATAAATATGAAAATGGTCATGACAGGCATTTTTTCTCTCAATTGCAAAGCAATGACTTTTTCTGAGCTCTAAATAATTTACGTTTTAAGCACACTAATACATATGGATGAATGTTTAGTAGATATTATTACACAGATACAGATCTATATTTATATAGAGTTCTAATTAATGTTTATGTTTAGATAACCATGTGTTTTTTCTTGTAGCTATCTAGTTGGCTCTTTTTACTTCTCTACCTATTGATATTTTAGTTCTTGTCACAGACCTGATGAAAGCTTTACTGCATTAGTTAGCCAAAAGCGATTTTAGTTAAAAGTCCGCCTTTTTAGACGTATATTAGGTTTTCGTAATACCTAATTAAATAGATACGTACTGTTTTCCTCAGCTAGGATTTAGAGTTTTCCTCAGCTAGGATTTACTTTGATCTAAATCAGTAGTAGTGTGTGGGGGTGGGTATTTGCTGTTCTTAAATGCACTTTTATGGCCCTATTTATATTGTTTGCCTGGAATAGGCTTGTTTAAACTTAAATACATATAATTTTCCACACCTGCTTCTAAGTGTATAAAAGCTGATATTTTTAACACTGTAAATATTTCTGTTTTTTTTTTTTTTTTTTTTTGTTACGGAGGATCACTCGTCTGACAAATAAAGGCTTATTGCTTTGGAACACTACCTAGGTTTCGGAATTTTTTTGGAAATTATTGTGACTGAGCTCATCAAGGAAGTTTTAAGACTACTAGCTTTTCGTTTTTTTTATTTATTTATTTATTTTTTACTGGTAAAAAAATACTATAATCATCTTGACAAGCTCCCCCAAAACAGTCCAGATTGCTCTATAAAAACCAGAACAATCAGTCAGTCCCTTTACAGGTCTGTTTAAAGCAAAATCACAGTCTCCCTGCCATTGCAGACTCAGGACATGAATGCCAGTAAGAACCAGAGTTTCAGATAAAGCCAGGGGTTACCTCAACACAGCAGATCAGGTACCCGAGAGGCAGAGGAGGTAATGAATTTTCTGGGGAGTTTCAGGAAATCACTGGACAGCATGAGAAGGGAAGGCAGAAAGTTTATGTACCCCAAACAGTGGTGCCAGCATAGACTCTGCACTATAAAACACAAAAAGCTTCACTCTAGTAGGAACAGGAGCAGCAGCAACATTTCCACCAGCTACCACACGATGGGCAGCCATCACTCTGGCTAGAGCACTCATTCTACTAAGGGAAAGAGGTCAAATTAAAGGTCACTGGTAGGATAACAGCAGCATGGAGATCTACCCTCCAAAACAGTCCCACTCTCATATACATGGTGGTCAGGTACACCCACCAAAGCAGCAGAGAATTTCAGTACTAGACTATACATTGAAAAGTCCACCTTCTTTTTCTGCCAATAACCCCAACAATGTGTTACAGCACTTTAATGCAACCAAGGAGAGCCCAAAAAGAAAAAAAGCACATTCTTGTAAGCCTTGGAACTAAGAACCAGTGCAATGGCTCATCGTTTCATTCCATCAACGTGAGACAGATTAGTTAAAAAATTAAAACAAATAGATAAAGACAAAGACGGAATACTTTTACTTATTTAACATTTGTTTACCGAGAAAGTCTGACTGGACACAGGTCCTTTTTCAGCGGAGGCCCGGGGAGAAAAGTTCCATGAGTAAAGTACAGTTTTGTACCTACCATAAATGTAGATGTTAGAGTGTATTCACTGCTGCAGTCATTACACTTGGGTTATCCTGCTGTCAGGCGGTCCCGCAGTCGACCAGAGTTAAAAAGTCTTGGTCCAGCGTCGGTTGCTGTCGCTTCTTCCCTGACGTCAGTGCGCCAGGGGTATACAAAATGCAGCCGACGCCATTTCCTTCAGTTTTTCTTGCCCCAGTTGTCAGGTGCCCCCAAATAGGTAGGCAATACATATTGCTAATAAAAACAAACATACATAAAAAATAAAACCAAAACCTTCAGGTACCAGCAAATACACCACATAGGTAGTATAGGGTAGAAAGGTATAGATAAGTCCCAGCTAAGAAAGAGGGGATGGAGGGAGGGTAACCTGGACTGCAGCAGTGAATACACTCGAACATTAACATTTATGGTAGGTACAAAACTGTACTATGTTCATCGTGTTTCACTGCTGCAGTCATTACACTTGGGTTGAATCCCAAAGCTGAGGTTGGGTGGCTGGTTCTATAGAGGATTTGGGGTGGCTATGAGGCCCTGCAGCACTGCAGTGGCAAAGCCAGCTCTGGATTTAGAATAAAGAGGCAAGTGATGATGTTTGGTAAAGGTGCGCACTGAACTCCAAGTTGCAGCTTCCAAGATATCTTTGGTAGGTACTCCTCTAAGGTAGGCAGTTGAAGTGGCTGTTGCCCTGGTGGAATGTGGCCTAATGTTGCTAGGAACAGTTTTCCCATGCTGTGTGTAGCAGAAACGGATACAGTGTCCTATCCACTTTGAAATGGTCTGCTTTGAAATAGCCTTTCCCTGTGATCCAGCAGCATATGCTACAAACAATTGCTCAGTTTTCCTGAAAGCTTTTGTTTTGTCCAAGTAGAAACGTAACTGCCTGTGTATGTCCAATGAATGCAGAAGTCTCTCCCCTTTATTCTGGGGACTTGGATAAAAAGTTGGCAAGTGAATAGTTTGGTTAAGAGCCACACTGGATACCACCTTAGGCATAAATGAAGGGTTGGTTCTTAAAGAAACCCTGTCTTGATGAAAAATGATGAAAGTCTCCACTGCCATTAGTGCCTGTAACTCTGAGACTCTTCGTGCTGAAATTATTGCCACAATCAGAGCAGTTTTCCATGACGCATTTTAATTCTGCTCAACTGGCTGGCTCAAAAGGAGGTAAAGTTAGTTTTTCCAAGACAAAATTGAGGTCCCAAGTTGGTGCTCTCCGGGGCGGTCTTATGTTTTTAGCCCCTCTGAGGTACTATTTTAGCAATGGAGGAGAGAAAATAGGAGGATCTGTGTTGCAATGAGCTGAGATGGCAGAGGCGTGGATCTTAATGGATGAAAAGGATAGGCCTTTGTCCAGCATCTCAGTTAAGTATTGTAATATCTGAGGAATATTTGGAATAAGAGGGTCAAAGCTTTGGGCCTGGCTCCAGGCACAGAATCTCTTCCACTTTTCTGAATAGGATTTCCTGGTGCTAGGCCTCCTGGCCTCCAAAATGACATCCATAACAGCTTTTGAGAGAGGTGTTGTCTACTTGACTAGGGAATCTGCCATGCAGCCAGGTTTAAAGTTTTGAGCTGGCTGTGCAGGATCTGATTGTTGTTTTGTTGAGTCAGAAGATGAGGAACTTGAGATAAAATCCATGGTGGGCCTTGAGCCAAGTTCTTTAAGATTGGGTACCAGTGCTGGTGTGCCAATCAGGATCATTTGTGGCTTTTCTTGTCTGGCTTTTAGGAGTACCTTTGAAAGGAGAGGCAGTGGTGGGAAGGCATAAACTTTTAGGCTTTTCCAGCTGAACGAGAGAGCATCCACTTTCCATGCTTGTCTGTGGTAAGTCCTTGTGCAGAATTTCTGTAGTTGGCAATTCATTGGGGAGGCAAAAAGATCTATGTCTGGGCACCCCCATTTTTGCGTTATCATGCTGAATACTTGTGGATTTAATTTCCACTTGTGAGGATCCAGGATGTTTCTGCTTAAGTCGTCTGCCAGAGTATTTTTCTTTCCTGGCAGGAACTGTGCTTGCAGATGAACTTGCTAGGTTAGAGATGTGTTCCACAAGGTCATGGCTTGTCTGCAGAGGGAATAAGAATGAATGAGTGCCCCCTTGCTTGTTTATGTACCACATAACTGTGGTGTTGTCTGTCTTTAGTAATAGTTGTCCTGGATGCAGAAGGTCCTTGAAAGTTGTTAGGGCATTTTGTACAGCTAGCATCTCTTTTTGATTGATGTGAAGATGCATTTGGTCTGCAGCCCACTTGCCCTGAATACATTTTCCTGCCATGTGTGCTCCCCAGGCGTAATCCAAAGCATCTGTTGTTAGTGTCTACCTGGCTGTGGGTAGAGTGAAAGGCTGTCCCTTGTTGTGGTGACATGCCTGTGCCCACCATCGAAACTCCTGTTGTAGGCAGGGAATAAGTGGTATTACTGTTTCCAAACTGTGACAGTGTCGAGTCCAAACACTTTTTAGGTACCATTGTAATTTCCTCATATGTAGTCTGGCATATGGTATTAGTAGTATGCAGGATGCCATGAACCCCAAGGCCTGCAGAATTTTTCTTGCAGGGAGTTGGGTTTTTGTTGCCATCAATTGAAAGTACCGAGTCAGTTGTCCTTGCTTGTCTGGCATGAGATAAGCCATCTGGGCTGTTGTATTTAAGCTGGCACCCAGGAATATTACCCTCTTGTGAGGGCACTAGTTTTGACTTCTTTTCGTTTACTGTGTACCCTAGGCAAATTAGCAATCTTTTTACAAACGCCAGATGCTTTAGAAGAATGTCCTTGCTCTCTGCTTGAATAAGGCAGTCTCCAAGTAGGGATATATTTGAATTCCTTTTTGTCTGCAAAATGCAATTACTGGTGCCAGGCATTTTGTGAAGACCCTGGGCGCAGTAGATAAGCCAAAGGGCAATGTAGAGAATTGGTAATGCATTGAACCAGCAATGAATCTGAGGTATCTTCTGCAATTTTGTCTGATAGGGACATGCAGGTATGCCTCTGAGGTCCAAGGTAACAAGTCAAGCCTTCTTCCCAGCATGGGAAGAAGCTGTTATAGTGTTAACATTTTGAATTTCGGAACATCCAGGTAAGTATTTAGAGTAGAAAGATCCAGTATAGGTCTCCAGGCTTTGTCCTTTCTGGGGACCAGGAAAAGTCTAGAGTAAAATCCTTGTCCTTGTTCCTGTTGTGGCACTTTTTGAATAGCTCTCATGTCCATGAGGGCTGTAATTTGTTTTTGTGCCTCTGCCCATTGATTTTGTGGTAGGTCTGGCATTCCTTTTGGCCTTGGTAAGTGTGAAAATGGAACCTGTAACCTTGAGACACAATATTCAGAACCCATTTGTCTTGGGTGATTATATGCCAATTTTGAGAAAAAAGTGCTAGTTTTCCCCCTAAGGGAGCTGCCAAAAGGCAAGTGCTTGGCATTTGAAGGGGGAAGTCATTGGGACTGTTTCCTACAAGGTTGTGACTGGTCTTCCCCTCCTTTTGGGGTTGAAGCACCCCACTGTCATGGTCTGTAAGAGCCTTGGGGCGGAGATCTGCCTCTTGGGCGTCTGTACTGCCCCTTTGTGATCTGTCGTAACACTGGAAAGGACCAATTTTTTGAAGGACAATTTCTGCTAAATCGAGGTGGCTGTACCTGTAAGAAATCCTTCACTGTTTGCATAGATTTTGCCTTATCCTCCATTTTCTTTAATACCTCTTCTGCCTTAACACCAAATAAAATATCCTGCTGTAAAGGAGCATCCAATAATTTTGCCTTAACATGATCAGGTAAACCTTGTTCTTTTAATCAAGCATGCCTTTAAATCACAGATCCTGTAACTGCTGCTCTACAAGAAGCCTCTGATGAATCAAAACCACATGCAATAAATCCTGCATTTCCTTATAGTCAGGATGTTCTGAGCTTGTAAGCATTTTCTGTTTTAACAGAGACATTAAATATTGTTGGTATTTAAGTATGTGAAACTGGCAATTTAAAGCCCTTACTGCTAAGGCTGCAGAAGTGTAAACTTTCTTCCCCCATCTGTCTAATGCTCTAGAATCCCTGTCAGAGGGAACTGGATTTTTAGCCGTGGAAGCCTTTACCCCTTTGGGACCCTGGGAAATAGTTTGGGTCAGCAACAGGGTTTTTATAAAGAAACTTGTGAGAGTCAGGGACTCTGTAGTACCCGTCTGGCTTGACTGGAGCAGGGGGCAAAGAATCAGGATTTAAACTTGTTTCAGAGAACACATCATCCACAATATCTAACACTGGCGGAATAGCAAGGGGCCTGTGTTGAGGCAATAAAAGAAAGTCTCTGAGCCTTTTCTTGGATTCTGAATAATCCTGGCCCTCCCAATGGAAATGCTCCCTCATGGTATGTAAAGTTTCCTCAAAAGAGTAATCCTCAGGAAGAGAGGCTGAAGGGATTGATTCTTCAGCATCAGAGTCCTCATGGGGGGGTAAAGAGTATCCCTGGTCTGAAGAGGAATCAGAAGAAATGGAAACCTGGTCAGATGAATCATAGTCTGTATCCTGCCTATGCCTTTTATCAGGAGGGAGATGGGAACCCCTGATCAGAGTAATTAGGTCTTCGGCCATTTTGAGCATCTGTTTTTTAGGCATGGAGGCCTGTCCAGGTGAATGCTGTACTTGCTTCTTTGTCTTTAATGGAGTTTTAGACTTGGTTGTTGTTTTGATGGTAAGATGTGAAGGTCTGAAAACACCTTCAGAAGCCGGTGCCTGCTCAGCGGCTCCAGACCCATCTGGAGAGGGTAGTTTCCGTAGGCCCAATACCTTGAGTTTCCAGAGGCCTAGACATCTCCACGTGGGAGTCAGAGGCGACCTGTGGCTCTGAGGTAGCGGATGTCAGGGGCTGCGAAAGTGCCTCACTGAGAACCGGCGACTGGCCTAGAAGAGGCTTCATCATCAGTTTTGGACCTCGGATGCCTGTCCTTATCCTTGTCTTTGTATTTTTTGTGTATTCCAGTCGTCGGTTGTTCAAATGGTATGGTATAATTGAACCTTCGGCCAAAGTAATGGCGAGCAAAGTCAAACCGACATTTAATACTGCGCTTGTTAAATCTAGCACAAAACCAACAACTAGTGACGTCGTGGTCTGGGCCTAGGCATGGAATACAGTAAGAATGAAAATCCTTATGAGGTATTTGCTTCCCACAAGAAATACAATTATTAACTTTTACTGACATCAGTCTGAGGCAAGAAAAAGTTTCCCCAACGGGGTACTTAGCTTTACTGAAGACTTCTGAGATTTTGAATTCGAATTTCAGAACCGGAGTCGGCCGACCGGCACTTGCGAACTGCTTTTGCTTCGGGCACTGCACGGCAAGAAAGACTGAAGAAAATGGCGTCGGCTGCATCTTATATACCCCTGGCACACTGATGTCAGGGAAGAAGCGACAGCAACCGACGCCAGACCAAGACTTTGGAACTCTGGACCGCCTGACGGCAGGATAACCCAAGTGTACTGACTGCAGCAGTGAAACACAATGAACATCAGTAAATTTTCATGCACACATTACAACAATCAATAAAGTAAACAAAATCTAGTACACATAAGTTCATACAAATTTGTTACATCTTGACAATAAAACATAGGCTTTGAACATAGCCAGTACTATTTGCAGATATGACTTGTGTTAGGATATAAGGTGAAGACTTTTAGTTATTAACCAGGGTAGAACATTGATTCCAAAGGACTCTTTTCAGGCTCAGCCTAGGAGAATACAATAGAAAGCAGTGGATTCATTCACAACGATGAATAGTTAAGAATGCCTTAAAGGCTAGCTATCAACACCATAACTAAACATGCAACTAAAAAAGACATAACAAAAAGTAAACCGTCAGTATTTAAAATGCAGCACACACAGTAAATATTCAATATATAGTATATGCAGTCAGATATAGAAAGTGAGAGGGAGGGTAAGTAGGTAGAAAAAAATGAAAGAATTTAAGGTAGAGTGAAAAGAAAGTGGGTTGGATGAGAAAGAGGAGGAAGGTGAGACGTCTTGGGTAGAACAGAGAATATGATGAAAAAAGATCCCAGAGAGGGAGAGTAATGGATTTCAGGTATGCAACCTACTGTACAGCACTTCCAGGACACTTTTACATTGGTTATACAATGCTCGATAGGAATGGAGTTGTTCGCCATGTCAGTGCCCTGTACAGGCACAAACATTTAGAAACATTACTTATTTTCATTATATTGTGAAGTTTACTGTGCTTTTTTTTTTTTTTTACACTTCTTGAAAGTTGCACTTTCAAACTGCTAGAAGGGCTGCTGTTCTGCACTAAAATACATTTTACCTAGTGTTTTTTAGTTAATATAAGGTATATGTTTGTGGTTCTTTGATCAGTCATGTTACATTCTTCTTCTTTCAGCTTTTTCCCGGTTAGGGGTCACCACAGCGGATCATCTGTCCGCTCATGATTGGCAGTGGAGTTTTACGGAGTTGAGTTGCCAGCCCGGCGCCTAGCCTTCCACAGAAGGCACACACACACACCTAGGGCCAATTTAGAGTGTCCAATCCACCTACTGCATGTCTTTGGGATGTGGGAGAAAACCGGAGCACCCAGAGAAAACCCATGCGACCACAGGGAGGACATGCAGACTCCGCACAGAAGGCACCCCAGCCGAGAATCGAACCAGAGAACCTCTTGCTGTGAGGCAGCAACGCTAACAGCTGCACCACCGTGGCCACCCATCAGTCATGTTACATTAACAGGATCAAAAACTGCACTCTTGTGGCAGCAGAGGGCTGATTTCACCTATCTGAGCTGGGAACTGCTGAAGGAAAGCTCATTGTGTGCTTACTTGATTGACTTTAGGGCATAGTCAGTGTACAACTTGCTTTTTTTTGATCGTATACAAGCCTCACATTTGGTATCTTGTATATATGTAAATCATCAGAGGTTGAAATTTCCCTATAAAAAACATCTCACAGCTTTAAATCAATCCAGTGGGCATGGGGCAAATAATTTGCACAGTGAACAGCATTTACACATTTAATTATGACTATTTAGGTCTACCTTATTTATTATAGCACTCAGGACCATCACTGCTCAGACAGCATCTGGTTTTGGTACTGGGCCGCATCACTGGTTAGGCTAGCTGCAGATTACACCAAGAAAGCACCCTTCCCTCAACAGGTTACAAACATCCTCCACTCCTATCTCTTTATCCTTTGCAAGTACATATTAGGACCAGCACCCATGGATCGGCACTGTTCTATCATCTCAGCATCCAATTTAGTGGACACGGGCATCGTGAGGCAATGCAACAACTGCCTTATATACACTGACAACCACTTAACTGTTGAATAGACCAGTACAGTATGTGAGAGATCCAGCTGACACAGGAGGCTAGACGCTCACATCCACAGACACAAAAAACAACAAACAGGTTGTTAGCGAATTACCCACATCACTCACCGCTGCCCACAGAGGATCACACACAGACCCACATATGCAGAGGTGTTCACATGTTAACTTACCCAAACCTCAAAGGCCTATCAGGTGCATTCCTCAGAAACTCTGCATGACAAACAAGACAAAACAATTCCCATCACAATGCATAAAGCCACATCTCATTGTGTCTCAACTACCAAGCCCATAAGGCAAAACATTCCACAATCCAATGTTCTGATCATAGCGACAACTTTGTGAGACACACTGATGTGCCTTTTACCACACTGGATAAGAAGGATACAATTAGCTGCCTGCCAGGAGCCAAGATCCACCAGATCAGGCAAGCACTCAGGGTACTTTTGGGTAAGTGACATCATTATTCAAAGTCCATGTGGGTTTAAATGACCCGAGACATATCTCCTTGGACTATATGAAGAAAGACAAGATTGAGCTCTCATAATACGTGCCACAGGCAGGTATGAGCCAAGCACTGAGCAGCATTCTACTGTCTCCAAGGATGATGCTACAATAGCAGAAGAAAAAGATTGACTAACAATTGGCTTTAGCTACTGGTGCCATTCCAAAGGGGTCCAAAATTTGTCAGCCTGGGAGGACATTGTTGACAGGCCATGCTGCTTTGCCAGGATGGTCTTCACCTGTCACCTCTAGGCTTTCGGATATTGGCCAAAACATTATCCACCCAAAAAGTGCCTTTTTTAGGAATTGCAAAACAGACAAACCTTACAAAATAACAAAAAATACTCAGGACAAGCTAAAGCTGTTACTGCTCAGGACAAGCTAAAGCTGTTACTGCTCAAAACTAGGAGTCTCAACTAGAAACTGCACTCCCTAGAAACTCAGCCTGGAGTATGCGGACAACTGTGTATTTATTGAAACATGGTTCAAAGCCATGGAACGCACTCTGGCAGCACATGGCCTGACCACCCACTGAACATGAAAGGAGCAAAAGGCGGAGGGTGCATCTATCTACATATAAAGATAAGCACACCTCAAGGATGGGCAAACAATATGACATGCTTGAGCTACTTCACGTCTAACTAACCATGGAAAAATCCATCACCATATTCTTGCTAGCTACAGGCCCCCACCATGAACCAGGAAACCCATTAATCATACCTGAAATTACAACAATCACTCACCATCGAGCCCAATGCAATTCTCATGAGTGACTTAAACTATCTCTCCATTAATTGGGAGACATACACTACCATCAACATGCAGGCTCAAAGATTTCTTGACTTTGTAAATTCAAATGCCCTGGAGCAGCTAGTCTGTACTTCCACTAATGGAACAAACATCCTAGATCTGGTACTCACAAATATGGCAGAGGCCTGCACCCATACCTACCTCCCAGTACGATGTTCTCACTAAGATCAGATCACAAAGTGGTCTCCCTTGAAATAAAGGTAAAATTAGTCCACCTAGCCAATACCAAAAAAAGTACAGTTTTGTACCTACCATAAATGTAGATGTTCGAGGATCCACATTGCTGCAGTCCTAACTATTGGGTAGTCCGCTGTCCAGTCGGCCCGAATACCAAAGGGTACTAATGCGCATGACCGACGTCATATACTCAGTCTTTTCTTGCCCCAGATGTCAGAAGACCCTAAAAAGATAAGGCCAAAAACCAAAAACTCCCAACAAACCTGCACCAAAATATATGTACAAAAAATACAAAATTAGCAGAATATAACCTCACCTACACAACCACCCCCAAACACAGAGGGGAAGGAGGGTGCAGCAATGTGGATCCTCGAACATCTACATTTATGGTAGGTACAAAACTGTACTATGTTCTTCATTCCACATTGCTGCAGTCCTAACTATTGGGTAGAATCCCAAAGCAGAGGTAAGGGAGGCTGGCAAATCATAAGGAAGCAGGAACTGACAACATGCCTTGCAAAATAGCTGTGGCAAAACCAGCCCTAGACTTAGAGTAGAGAGGAAGGTGATAATGCTTAGAGAAAGTATGCACTGAACTCCAAGTAGCTGCCTCCAAAATATCCTTAGTTGCCACCCCTCAGAAATGCTGTTGAAGTGGCAGTAGCCCTAGTGGAATGAGGCCTAATCCCAGCTGGAATCTCCTTGCCATGATGGGAATAACAAAATGTAATGCAACACCCAATCCATCTAGAAATAGTTTGTTTTGACACAGGCTTGCCCTGAGAACTCAAAGCAAAAGAAACAAACAACTGCTGAGACTGCCTAAAATCCTTAGTCCTGCTCAAATAATAACGCAATTGCCTGTGTACATCTAAAGTGTGCAAAATCTTTTCCCCTTTATTTTGGGGATCTGCATAAAAAGTAGGCAAATGAATAGTTTGGTTTAAAGCCACACTAGAAACCACCTTAGGCATAAAGGAAGGATTAGTAAAGATACCCTATCCTTATGAAAAATCAAAAAAGGCTCCACTGCCATAAGGGCCTGTAACTCAGAAACCCTTCTTGCAGAAGTAATGGCCAACAAAAAAGCCGTCTTCCATGACAAGTATTTCAAGTCAGCAGTAGCAAAGGTTGTAGAGTAAGTTTCTCCAACACAAAATTGAGATCCCAAGCAGGAGTAGGAGCTCGGGGTCTTATATTCTTTGCCCCTCTAAGAAATTGCTTGAACAAAGGATGCGAAAACAATGGTGGGTCACAATCATAGTGAGCTGAAATTGCTGCAGCATGAATCTTAATGGAAGAGAAAGACAAACCTTTGTCCAATAACTCAGTAAGATATTGAAGAGCCACACTCAGATTTGGCTCAAATCTCCAAATTGTTTGCTGCACTCCAAAATAAAAATCTCTTCCATTTTTCTACTTTCCTTGTACTAGGTCTCCTGGCTTCCATAATCACATTTAAAACTTGTTGAGGAAGTTGAGACCTGCTGTCTTTCAAAACAGAATATGCCAGGCTGTTAGATGAAGAGAGTGAAGCTTGACATTGAGCAGGTGACCGCCTCTGAGACAACAGGTGTGGAATCAAGGGTAAAGGCCATGGAGGCTTCTTTACCAGACTCCTCAGTAATGGGTACCAGTGCTGCGAGGCCAATCTGGAGCTATTAAAATCATCCTTGGCTTGTCTTGTCTGACCTTTAGAAGCACCTTTGGAAGAAGAGGCAGAGGTGGAAACGCATACACATGAAGATTTTTCCAACTGAAAGAAAGAGCATCCACTTTCCAAGCTGTGTGATGAAACCTCTTTGTGCAAAACTTTGGCAGCTGGTGGTTTAGTGGAGAAGCGAACAGATCCATGTCTGGAGTTCCCCAGGACACTGTCAACTTTTGAAATACATGAAGATCCAGTTTCCACTCGTGGGGATCCATGATTTGTCTGCTTAACACATCTGCTAAGGAGTTCTGTGCTCCAGGCAGAAACCTTGCCTGAAGAGTTAGTTGCAAGCTGGTCTCCCATAAAATCATTGCTTGCCTGCACAATGGGTAAGAATGTGTTCCCCTTGTTTGTTGATGTACCACATGACAGTCGTGTTGTCTGTTAGAATCAACACCTGCCCTGGAAGAAGTAACTCCTTGAAAGCCATTAATGCAAACTGGACTGCTAACATCTCCTTCATGTTGATATGTAGATGCTGTAGTCTGGCAGGCCACTTGTCTTGTATCCACTTTTCATTTAGATGAGCTCCCAAGCAATGTCCGAGGCATCTGTCGTTAGAATCTGACTCTGGCCGGGTCACAGAGAGTCCCTTGTTTAGGTGACATTCCTGAGCCCACCACAAAAATTCCTTTTGAATGCAAGGTATTATTTGAATGACAGTGTCCAAATCCTGGCAGTGCTGTGTCCATACATTTTGAGATACCATTGTAGCTTCCTCATATGCAGTTTGGCATTGGGAAGCACCAGAATACAAGATGCCATGAACCCTAAGGCTTGAAGGACTGTCCTTGCAGTCAGCCCGGACTGAAGAGATAGTTGATGGAAGTAACTGGAAAGATTCTTTTGTTTGTCCGGGTTAAAAGGCCATCTGGGCTGCTGTATTCAGTCTCACACCCAGAAAGCACATGTCTTGAGAGGGTACTAGACTGGACTTTATTTCGCTCACAGAATACCCTAGGCATCTTAGCACTGCTATGACATATTCCAAATGCTGTAGAAGGTCTTTCTTTTCTTGAGCCAGAATCAGGCAATCGTCCAAGTAAGGATAGATTTGAATTCCTTTTAGCCTGAAGTAAGCTATCACTGGAGCCAGAACCTTTGTGAATACTCTGGGCGCAGTAGATAAGCCAAAGGGCAATGCAGAGAACTGATAATGAGAATTTCCAGAGATACTTTCTGCAACTTAGTCTTATAGGCACATGAAGGTAAGCCTCCTTGAGATCTAAAGTTACCATCCAGTGATCTTTGCCCAGCAGAGGTAAAAGCTGTTAACATTTTGAACTTGGGAATGTCCAGATAAGTGTTGAGGATAGATAAATCCAAAATTGGTCTCCACGTGTTCCCCTTTTTGGTACTAGGAACAGGCGAGAATAAAATCCTAGGCCCCTTTCTGGCACAGGAACCGGCTGAATCTATTTGGGGTAACAGAGAAATTTGCTTGTGAGCCTCTTGTCTTTGTAGAGGAGGAATGTCTGGCATGCCTTTGAAAGGAGGCAAGGTATGGAAATAAAACCTGTAACCATGGTGAATGATATCCAGAACCCATCTGTCTTGGGTAATTAAATCCCAATTTTCTTTGAAAAGAGACAGTCTTCCTCCCAAGGGTGCTGCCAGGCGAGAATGAACTGGCAGCTGAAAAAGCAGGTCATTGGGTCTGCTTACGAAGGACTGACCCCTGCCCTCACCAGAAGTCTGAGCAGGGAACTCCCTGTCCTAGGCCTAAAAGAACCCTGAGCTCTGACCTACCCCTAGACTGGGAATCATAAGCAGGATAAGTCCATCCCTTAGCAGGCCAATTTCTACTAAACTTCGGAGGCTGCACCTGCAAAAATCTTTAACAGTTTGCATAGACTTAGCCTTGTCCTCCATTTTCTTCAAAACTGCTTCTACAGGCGAACCAAACAACACATCAGACTGCAAAGGAGCATCCAAAATCCGTGTCTTAACATGCTCAGCTAAATTCTGATCTCTCAACCAGGCGTGCCTACGAAGAACAGAACCAGTGGCAGCCACCCTGGAGGAGGCCTGCACAGCATCAAAACCACATTGCAAGGAATGTTTACCCACCTGTTCAGACACATGAACTAAATCCTGCAACTCTTTACACTCAATACCTTGCATCCACCTTAGATTTCAACTGTGAAAGAAGATAATTCTGATATTTTAACATGTGAAACTGACAATTCAACTCATGGCTAAAGTGGAAGAAGTATACACTTTCTTTCCCCATCTATCCAAAGCCCTTGCCTCTTTATCAGGAGGGACAGGATTTTTAACAACTGAGGCCTTCACACCTTTAGGTCCCTGAGAGACAGTTTCGGGTCTGCCCTAGGACTCTTAAAAAGATACTTATGAGCTTCAGGCACCCTATAATACCTATCCGGTTTAACTGGGGCAGGAGGCAAAGAATCAGGATTCAGGGAAGCCTCTGCAAAAACATCTTCCACCACATTCAAAACAGGAGGTATAGCTAAAGGCCTATGCTGGGGTAAAAACAAGAATTCCCTAAGCCTTTTCCTGGAATCAGAGAAATCTTGACCTTCCCATTTAAAATGCTCCCTCATGGAATGCAGAGTCTCTGAAAATGAAAAATCCTCAGGAGGAGAAGCTGAAGGAGTAGAATCATCCACATCAGAATCAGAATAAGGAGGGTACTCCTGCAAGTCTTCAGAAGACTCAGAAGCCTCGAGCATTGCTCAAAACTCTCAAACTCAGGTTCCACCCTAGGCCTCTTATCAGGAGGCATAGAACCCTTATCATAGTAATCAAATCCTCTGCCATTTTAAGCATATGTTTCTTAGGCAAAGACCCTGAAGCACTAGGAGAAACCCCACTGAAGCAAAACTTGGCCTGCCCCTCAAAGAAGCCTTGGAAACAGAAGGGAGGCTCTAACCACCTTAGGAAGAGAGGGAAGAATAGCCACCTGAGAAGCCCCCTCAGCCTGGCCTACTCCGGAGAGGAAACATCCTGTAACAGTAAAGTCTCTCCTGAGACTCCAAAGAAACACCTGGCAAAACCTCCTGGGACTGTCGGTTCTTCCACTCTAGGCTTTGCTGTTTTGTCCTTTATAGTTACAACGCTTCCCAAACACTAACCTGGCACAGTCTAACCTAACAAGGTATACACAAAGTATGGTAATCCCTATGAGGTATCTGTTTCCCACAAGAAATACAGTTATTCACTTTTTCTGACATCCGGTTAAATACGGCAAGAAAAACCAAAATATTCTAGCGAGACCAATCAGAACACCAACCTTGGTATTCGGGCCGACTGGACAGCGGACTACCCAATAGTTAGGACTGCAGCAATGTGGAATGAAGAACATTGTAAATACTTCTCTAAGGTAAATTACCTCCAATTAAAGGACAACATAGCTAGTTTCCAAGCTTCCCCAAATCCAGAAAATACAAACTTATGCAGAGGCGTTCACAAAAATCCTGTATAACTATATAAACAGGTGCATAGAAATGGCAGTACCAAACCTAAATAAGCCCAGGTCAAACTGAAAAAAAAACTAGCCACCCTGGTATTAATAGGTTGTACAACAAAAGAAAGAAAATCTTGTGAAGTAAGAGTAAATGTGCACAAGACAGCAAAAAGTCCCTCATTAGGCTAAACAAGTGATTCAGGAAACTAGTTAAGTCTCTGAAAGCAGACTTTGAGGTAGAAACAGCCTCCACAGCCAAGGATAACCATAATGCACTTTTTAGTCATGTCTGCAATCTTAAGGGCAACACCCAACAATGTGCGGAATTAAAATATAGATGGCATCACCTATACTCGGCCAAAAGATATAGCAAATCTTCTGCCTGATAAATTCAGCTCATATTTCATCTCCACATCACCCCCAGTTCTTCCCCAAGAAATGCTCTCCAACACTCCACCGCCAATTATAAACCAAAGAAAAGGTTGCTACCGCACTCGCTAACACTAAAAACATGGCTTCAGTGAGGCCTGACGATACACCAGGTTGCCTCTTAAACAGCTTAAATCAGGAATTAACAAGTCCATTAGGATCTCTGACCACAGCCTCCGGACTGGCTTTGTCACAATACAGTGTACAACAGCAAAAGTCATCCCTCTGCATAAAGGGGGAACCAGGGGGAACCGATCTACTGACCCAGGAAATTACAGCCCTAAAAGTTTTATTAGTCTTGTATGCAAGGTCATGGAAAGAAAAATCAAGGACCCGATTAAATAATGATATAGGACGCCTCCAAACACTGGACCCAATTCACTTTGGCTTTAAGGGCAGGTCAAACTTACTGAATCTGGTGGATTTCTCTGAGAAAGTCACTGAGGCCATGGATAAGGGTAAAACAGTACATACAGCCTGTCTCAACCTTGCTAAGGCATTTGGCACAATTCCCCACTTAGGTATTATAAATAAACTCACAAATTGGGCATAAATATTTACATCACCAGATGGATAGCTAATTGGCTCATAGACAGGACACATCAGGTTAAAATGGGTGGATTCAGATCCAGCAAAAGGATGACAACGTTTACAGACAACTGCAAGCTGGAGGCAATCACTGAATCTCCCAATAATGTAGATATCCTTCAAGAGGGTCTAGATCAGAAAACTGACTGGTGCCAGAGCCAAAGCCTAAAACTAAATGCGAAAAAAAATGCATCATCATACCTTTTGGGAAGTAGAATACACTTGCAAATTACAACATCAACAGCACATCCCCAAAAGCAGACTCAGAGGTGAGAGATCTAGGTACAGAGATAGACAGTAGCCTGAACTTTAACCATGTGTCCACAGTGGTGAAGAAGTCCTATGTGGCACAAGCTATAAGTAAAGTTATGGCATCCAGATCCAAGGAAATTGTAGTCACATTGCACTCAGCCCTCATTAGACCAATAATTGAGTACAATGTGCCATCTGACGTACTTATATCTAGGGAACAGGTCATCACTGCTCTCTCAAAGGCAAAAAATACAGCCTCCATGGGACCTGATAACTTCCCATGTTGCATCTTACATGAACTCAGGCAGGAATTTGCAGCACCATTAGGTGCCCTATTCAAACAAAGCCTGAGTACAGGCTTCATTCCAGCTGAGTGGAGGACAGCCACTGTGATCCCTTTGCACAAAGGTGGAGCGTCCACCGATCTGAGAAATTATAGACCCATCAGCCTAACTAGCCTGATCTGCAAGGCCATGGAGAGGATCATCAGGAGACTCATTAACAAAGCCATTGGCAACCTCCAAACACTCGATCCCACACAGTTTGGCTTAGTCAAGGGGAGCTCATGTCTGCTAAATCTGGTTGACTTCTTTGAGACCATCACCAAAGCCATGGACGAGGGGAAAACTGTGCACACCACCTACCTTGACCTGGCCAAAGCCTTTGACAGTATTCCCCACTCAAGTCACAATAAACTCTCTCAACTAGGCATCAATCTGTATGTTACCAGATGGGTAGCAAACTGGCTCACTGATGGAACCCACCTAGTCAAAATACGGGACGCCACCTCAAGCAGTAGACCCATAACAAGTGGCATACCCCAGGGTTTGGTCTTGGGGCCTCTGTTATTTGGGATATTATTCACATAGAAAATTCACTCTGGGGATCACTCCAGTGGCTCTACTCGACAGAGGCACTGGGAACTAAGGTCGGGTGCAACTATGCCAGGGTAATCCTATGGGCTAGGCTTGTAAAAGGCTCCAGGGCTATTAGCCTAGTACACACCTATGAATCTATATACTTTTCTCAGGTGCAGGCCAAAACCAGTGGGCTATGGCTGACCAAGTTTGCAGATGACTGCAAGCTGGGTGCTGTCATCAATTCCCCTAGTGATGTAGACATCCTCCAACAGGGTCTCACTCAGACAAAATGACTGGTGCCAGAAACATGGCCTCGAGCTGAATTCCAAAAAAAGGATCATCATCTCCTAGAGTGACGTCCTCACAAGTTATCACATTAACGACAACGTCCTAAGCACGCAATCAGTCGTGAGGGATTTGGGCACCCAGGTTGATAGTAACCTGACTTTTGACTACCATGCTGCCTCCGTTGTATGGAAAGCCTTCTACATGGTCCACCTCATAAGTAAGGGTATCTTATCCAGGGACAAGGAGGTCATAACATCCCTGTATTCTTCCCTTATAAGGCCCATTATTGAGTACAACACCCTTTTCGGCATGTACCTCGCAAAGCACATGCAGCAGCTGAAGGGACCACAGAGGTTCTTCACCAGGGGAATCCAGGGCCTCAAACATATACCATACACAGATAGGCTAAAAAGCACTAACCCTCTACTCAGTTTCATACAGACTCCTCAGAGGTGACCTCTGTCTGGCATACAAGGCGATCTTGGACACCACCTTGATGGGACTGCTGCATATTCACAAGTCAAGCTCCACTCGAGTAGCTCACACATGCGGCCTCAACCTGGTCTGTGACATCAACAGGGCTTGCTGGTGGGATAGATTTGTGTCCCAGAGACTCCCCCATCTATAGAATAGACTCCCTCTCCAGATCAAGCAGTGTACCTCTTTACCCCTTTTTGAGCTCAACCTGGATAATTGGATGGAAAACAGAAAATATACCCCTGCTAGACAGGGGCATTGGGTGTTGTCTTGTCTAAACATGGGCTAAACTCATGGCTAGGCTTATATGAGCCTCAGGGCCAATAGTCTAGTAACCTCCTATGAACTTGACTAGGCTGTTACAGCAGTTGGAGCAACCTCAGAGGTTCCTCACAAAGAAAATACAGGTGTAAACATGTCCTTTGCAGACAGACTAAATGAACTATCCTTTTACTCTGTCTGCTACGGACAAATAAGGGTGCCCAATGCCTGACCTACAACACACTCACAAATGTATTTATTTAATTGACATTTGATTACTGGGAAAAGTTTGACTGAGTAGAAGCCCATTTTCAGCAAAGGCCTGGGGAGAAAAGCTCCAAATTATTACAAAACATTTTAAGCACAATCATTTTACAATCTTCAAAAATAAAAAACAAAAACATCTGCAGTTTAAATAATTATAACAAATTAGACAGAATATAAAAATATTGGTTAAGAATAGATACAAGGTATATGACAATCATTTAATATTTAGAGAAATTTTAGACAGTTTGCAAAGAAATTAAAGACAAGTTAGTGTAATACAAATAGGAATTGCAATATGAAGTGAGGGGAAAAAACAGGCTTACGGTACATTTGGACAGAAAGTCAGAGAAGAGGATTAAGATAGCAGTAAGGAAGTGAAGAAGGGAGAATAAGGAGGTATAAGGAATGAAGAGGTGTTTGTTCACATTCAGGGATATTTATCCTGGTTAGAAGAGATTTTAGCTAGGAAGTCTTTCAGAGTGTTTTCGAACAATGGGATGGTGGGTATTGTTTTCGAACAATGGATGGTAGGTATTGTTTTCCAACAATGGGATGGTGGGTATTGTTTTCCAACAATGGGATGGTGGGTATTGTTTTCCAACAATGGGATGGTGGGTATTGTTTTCCAACAATGGGATGGTGGGTATAGACTTGACGGATACAGGTGATACAGCTCCTAATGGAGCTGCTATACATCCACAAGTCAAACACCATGAGGATCACCCAATCTAAGGATCTAAACTTAGTAAGGGATTCAAACAAAACATGCTGGAGAGAGAGAGAGAGAGAGATGTGTGTCTCAGAGATTGCCTTCTTTGAAACAGGCTACCTATTCAAGTAAAACACAGCCCTTCCCTGGCCCTCTTCAAATGCAGTTTGGATCAATGGATGGGGAAATCGCAAATTCACACCTGGGGTAGTGTCTATGTCCCTTATGGGCAGTCTGTAAGATACTAAAGGGATTGGCACAAACCCATGCCATCCTCTTGCCCCTAAGGGCCATATACTGAATGCAATTGGGTTACATTGGTTAGGCTTGTAAGGCCACTTCAGCAACTAGCCTAGTAATCTCCAATGAACCTACAAACAGGTTTGTAGGTACTTACTAGGCTAGTGATCTTTGAAAATCTTAAGAAGCCTAGCCTTACATTCTCATAGTAGTTTTTAATCCTTTACGTTTTAAATACAAATAACCCACTGGAGGTCAGAGCAAGGATATGTTCAATGAAGTGAATTCTTGTCAGTTTCATCACAGCATACCTACTGCATCTGACATGCACCCTCAATGTTCCACCTTCTTGTAATCAGGCACTTTTCACTCAGTTGTTGCATCCTTAGGCATGGATAGAGTTTTAGGCCTTGAAGAAGAAGATGGCATTGGTTTAATATGCAAGTCAGTAGGCCTGAATACACCCTCAGAAGCCGGCACCTGCACAGCGGCTCCGGACCCATCCAAGGTAGAGACATCTACAGGTTCCACAGTCGAAGAAGCATCTCATGGCATACCAGACTCCGAATGGGTCTCAGTAGAGGCCTGAGAGTCTGAAGTAGCGGGCATCAGGGGCTGTGAAGTGCCTCACTGAGTACTGGCAAACTGGCGACTAGCTTAGCAGAAGTGTCGTTGGCAGCTTTGGACCTATGCGGTCTCTGTCTTTATCTTTGCGTTTTTTCGAAATGTCGGTAGTCGGGTGGCTTACCGAAGCCATTTCTGGATAATTGAACAGAGTACCAAAATATTTCAATGCAAAAATGAACCAACGACGAATCGAGGTTTGAATAAGGCACAAAACCGACAGTGAGGTACGTCATGGTCTGGGCCTAAGCAAGGAATGCAGTATGAATGAAAATCCTTATGAGGTATTTGCTTTCCACAAGAAATACAATTGTTAACTTTTACTGGCATCGGTTTAGAGCAAGAAAAAGGATCCCCAATAGGGTACTTAGCTTAGTTGAAGACTTCGGATCTGAAACTCGAAAACGAAAATTTCAGGAGTCGGCCGACCGGCACTTGTGTACTGCTTCTGCTTCGGGCACCGCACGGCAAGAAAGACCGAAGTAATGGCGTCGGCTGCATGCTGACTACCCGATGTCATGGAAGATGAGACAGCAACTGACGGAGGACCCAAGACTTTGATAATCATGCCGACTGAGGACTACCTGCAAACAGATAACCCAATTTTTTTAAGAAAAAGGCAAACTGGTTCCTCAGACCAAAATATTAAAACTCAAGTCACATCTTTAAACATAATAGCAGCCAATGAGGCACACTAATATCAATTTAACAGTCAAAGCAGCGAAGAAACATATATGTCTAAAAATATGTATATAAAACCAGTTTTATATATATATTTTTAGACAGATTGTATTATACGTGTATATATATATATATATATATATATATATATATATATATATATATATATATATATATAATTAGTATATTTAAATGTTGATGCATTTTAAAATTTATATTTATGTTTATGTGATGGACCAGAGCCAGTTTTAATTATGTACTTTATGTACTTTTTGAGCTGCCATGTATGTTTTATAGTGTTGCTGATTTACACACTGATGTTAGTTTCTTCACTGCTTTGACAAGGCAATGAATGTGTTAAATTGGTTCAGTGATTAGTGTGCCTCATTGGCTGCTAGAATGTTTAAAGATGTGACTTGAGTTTTAATATTTTGGTCTGAGGAAGCGCTTACCTTGTTGTGTTGCTATTAAAGAGTGCTGTGTTGGAACCAGTTTGCCTTTTTCTTCACTATTTTGCTGTTTGCTACATTGGTTCCTTTATCGGTTCAGAGGTTTGTTCTGACTTTACAACCCAAATGTAATGACTGCAACACTGAAACACGAAGAAAATCCAGTTTTACTCTGGTCTTAGTTCACTTACATCCACTAAAATCTGTCTGCACATTAAGTATATTCCCTTCCACAAAGGCAAAGGGTGTGCATAATGGCTAAGGCATTTACCTCAGAGAAAAAAGGAAGAGTGTTTAATTTTCACCTTTAAGGGAAACTGGCTAGGCTTAAAATGGCCCACAAGGGCAATTAGCCTAGTACTTTACTATGAACCGATAAACCAATGTGATCCCAGAAAGTAATAAAAAAGACCTCTAAATGACATGAAAAGTAGAATATTTTCTAGTTTTAAGTTAAATTATTTTATTTCCTGTGTTATCTGCAAACATGAAGAGGATGAAAGAAGTAGAGTAAATCCACCACACTAGCAGTAGCACTATCGCCTGCCATCCCAAAACCGCTAATTTCTACACAAACTGGTTGACTGGGATTACAGTCATGTTTTAAGAGAGGAAGTGCTCCCTCTGCTGCTTCTGCACTGGAACTACACAATGTAGTGGCCAAAAGGTGAGCACCTTCAAAACTCTGCTTAAGAAAAAAAAAAGGGGTAAATGGTATAAAATAATGTAGCAGAGAGTAGCAGTCACCCTTCCCAACATCCAAGCATTAGTAATCATAGCACTAGCCTTTAAAAAAATCATAGCAGAGGGTAAGAAAGTGGAGCACTTTCTAATTTTTCATAACTGAAGGTCTTTATGATATGAACCTATAAAGTTTACCCCGGGGATCTCTTCCGTGGCTATGCTGGACAGAGGCACAGGGAACTAATCTAAGGGGGCAGAGAAAGCCAACACATTCTGGCTAGGCTTATAAATGCCTTTGGGTAGATAGCCTAGTACCTACCTATGAACCTATATATTAGGCTCTATAAAGTTCATAGGTGTATACTAGGCTAGTGACTACTAGGGTCTTTATAAGCCTAGCCATGCAACCAAAAAGTAATCTCGCAAACTACTGTGCCTTACAGATTATTCTAAAGGGTGTATGACAGGGCATAATTTAATGGTTGCTTCTGTTCAGTGACATAGCTGCCATGCCAGGGGTGGGTGACTTCAATTTCCCATCCACTGCTCCAGGTGGAACTTGAGAGCTCTTCTTCATACAGATGGGTAGTCTATTCCAGATAATGGGAATTATCTGAGATACATACCTGTACCTCCAACATGTCCTATTTATGTCATAAGCAAAGTTTAGGTCCTTAGACCTCGAAGTTCTGATGCAGTTCATTCTGTGCTATGCAGAAGTTGCATCAAAATGAGGATCCAAGGAAGCCTTGTATCAGGCATATATGTCACCTCTTGGCAGTCTGCGAAGTATAGAGAGAGAGGGCTAAGAAGCAAATTGTAATGGAAATCATGATAACCTTTTTGACAGGAACCTCTGTGGGTATTTCAGTTGTACAAGTGCCTGGTCAGGTACACATCAAAGCGGCATTATACTCCATGATGGGTATGATGGGGACCGAATACAGAACACAATGACCTCCTTGACCGTAGATGCCATGCCCTTACTTATATAAGTTGAGCGATATAGAATGATTCTCTTACACTACAAACACATTAGTCAAACGCCAGATTACTGCCTACATGCATCCCCAAATCTCTGGCTACGGAGTCTTCTCTTGGCAGATTTATCAATGAGGTAGTTTTCCCATATTGGTCACCTTCCCAGAAAGAAGTACTATGCATTTTTGGTCACAGAGTTTTAGGCCATGGCTTTGGCACCAGCATTTGTTTCCAATACACGTTCTTGTACAATGTTAGCATCTGGGGGGGGGGGGGGATTTTATGACTGCTCTGAATTGGCAATATCTGCAGACTTGGTCAGCTACAAGCCTTGACATTGGTGTGGACTTCAGAGATGTAGATGCCAAAGACTGGACCCAGCCCCTTGAGGGGCTCTATTAGTGACTGGCTCTTTGCGGAGATGGTCTCTCCAATCCCATCTGTGAGCCAGCTGGCTACCCAGTGCATTACAAAGGGGGTTATCCCCCAATGCCATGAATCTGTTTGCAATGCCTGAGTGGGGTATTGTATCAAATGTCTTAGTCAGGTCAAGATAGGTAGTATGCACCATTTTGCCCTCGTCCATTGCCTTGGTGACATTATCAAAGAAGTCCACCAGGTTTAGTAGGTATGACCTACCTTTGATGAAACCATACTGGGTGGGATCCAGTGTCTGAAGGTTTTCTACATCATTGTTAATCATTTCCATGATAATTCTTTCCCTGGCTTTGTATACGAGACTAGTCACACTAAGGAGTATGCAGTTTCCAAGACCTACTGATGGTCCACCGTTGTACAAAGGGATGACTGCTACAATCCTACATTTGTGTGGTACAAAACTTGTTCAGAGGCTATAGTCAAACAGCGACTCCAGTGGCCCTGATGAATTTCAGGCTAATTAAGGGGAATCCTGGACATTGAGGCTCATCAAAGCTGTGTTCTTGGTGTTAGAGAATACAGCTAGGACCTGCTCCCTATTCATAGTTGGAGGGGTAATGTTAGATATTTCCTTGGAGGTGGTTGAGGATGAGTGGGGGGGGGGGGTAAAGCTGGAGCTGCATTTGTTTGCCAGTAGATTTGCAATATCTCCCAGCTCTGTAAATGTGGCTCCATTTACAACCTGTTAGGCACAATGTTCATACGTTCATGCAACTGAATAGAGCTGTTTCTTCAATCTGGCAGCATATGACAGATTTTGGTCCCCTTTATCCTTTTGTGATTGTGTGCTGCCTCTGAGGTTTTTGACATAACTAAAGAAGGTCTTATGGTTGTCCTTAGCCTGGGAAGCTAGCTTTACCTCATAATTTGCTTTTTTTGGAGTTAATTAACCCTCTTGGTTGTCTATTTAGCTTGATGAGTGTTTTCATCTTTTTGGGTGTTACTATTCCTAATTTTTTTTGGGTGTTACTATTCCTAATTTTATCTAGGATTTTTTTCTTTTCTTGCACAACCTGTAATTTCAGATTACACCAAGGTGGTTTTTCGAGTTTGTTTTGGGCTTATTTCTGGTAGATACAGCAGCTGCTATGTTACCATTGACATGGCATGGTTGTACAGAATTTTTGTGAGCAATTCCACATAGGCTGCTGTGTGAGAAGGTATCACTTAATAAAATGGTAGTTTGACCTGAAGACTTGATTTTTATTTCTAAAGGAGACAGTTTTGTGATCTGACCTTACCAGACATCACATGACACTGGGTGGGATGCAGTGTCTTCCCATATTGGTGCAGTACCGGGTCCAATATGTTGTATTTCTAGTGGGTGTACGCAGTATTTGTAAACACAAACACCCTTGATCAAAGTTCAAGAATCTCTATGCCTGCAACTTTGGGATTGTGTAGGATTCCCAGTGTATAGAGGGGTAAAGTCCCCCATGAGTATGGTATTTGGTTGAATGGTGAGGGTCTCCAAGGGTCTAATTATGAACTACAGGTTTCCAGGGACAGGGACTAAAAATGTGTGGAAGGTACTAAAGCCTTGCATTGCTGGGGTAGTCTCTGTGGCTTTAAACCATGTCTTGGTAACTGCACAGATATCTGCATTCTTCAGAGTGAGGAGAGGTTCCTGTTTAAACTCCTGGCACTCAGCAGTAACACCTTGAGATTCACATGGGTTGATTTTTCTGTGTTGGAATGTTTGTCAAATTTAGCATTGCCTAAAAAAGGCTCTGTGTGAGAGGACAATGTTTTAGCCACTATTCAAAAACCTAGAGGGGACAGGTGCAGACACTCCCGGACAAAGCAACACGGTTTGTTAACCATATCCTACCATGCTGACAAATGCTGTAACCCTTAGAATGACCACAGAAACTAAGCCAATTATTAAAATCAGTTATCTTTTGTTCACATTGTGGCATCATTCTTGGTGAAGGTAGAATGCTACATTATGCTAGGCACATACCAGCCTATGACACAATCTGACAGCTCCCTAATGTCTCTCGTCATAACAGTCCAAGGACGTCGACTCATGTCATTTGCACCTACATGGACTATGACAGTGTCATAATGGTACCTGTGGTGCAATGACATGACCGAATGCATAACTTGACAGATCCAAGCTGCCAGCCTAGTGAGTAAGGCATCAGTATGTTGCACAATGGAGTCCACTAGGACTACAAGCTTGGGTAGCATGTTGGCTTGCCTTATGGGCTCTTTGGTTGATGCTCCACTGGGTGTGCCCGTTTATGGAGCATTTTTTTTTCCCTTAGGATAATATTTTGCAGGTGGAATGTGTAGGAGGTCTTTGGGGTTTGGCAATAATGCATTTAAGTACCTCAGCATAAGTTAGTCTATGTGTGAGGTACATATGTGTGTGTTTTTAGGACAACCTGATTTTTATATTCGGTGTGCATGTACGCAATGGATTTGCCTCCGGTGACACTGTATATATACACACATCTCTCGCATACTGTATCCATTTCTTTAAGGATTAAATAGCTGTCAGTGAACATGAGAGAATTACTTAACTGTCTCAAGATACCCATGTCCATCAAATGGACTGGAGAAATTGGGAAGGTGCATTATCCATAATGTCAGGTCTTTTATTAGGCGAGTTACAAGGGTGCTGCACACAGGAGTTAAAAAGAGGGCAACTACATGTAGTTTTGAAGTAGAGGCTAGATCAGGTAATACAATATTAAATTTAAGGGGCAGCATCCCTGAACACACAAACTAGATGCCTTTATGCTTCTCAACGTGCAAAGTGGTTTCTCTAAAATCACCAAGTTACTGTGCAGTTTCAGAGGTAGTTCTATAGGAAACTTTTACCTTCTAGATGTCTGCTACTACACAGGGCACTGCTAGCCACCATTGTGCAATGAGCTGCTCCACTCAAACATTCCAAATTTATGTAGGCACTAAAAACATAAAACAATGACTAATAAAGCCCTCTGGCCAATAAATGATATACTCACTGCCCTTCCTGTGTGGTCCCAACTTGGACAGTCCAGATAAGTACCTATTGCTATTAGGTGAATAAACTCAGTCCCCTTAATGTAAAAACAAATGAAAAAGTGTGCCAATTGCAATGTTATTCCAGTAATTTAAACAGCTAGCTAGTTACTGCTAATATGACAATTTAATGCAAGGTAAATATAAGGCACTACAAGTCTACAGCAATACCAAACAGTTTAAAATGCAGGTGGAGAAAATTTATAACAAGGAAAGTTTCCCAAGAGCAATACTGCTTGGATGGGTTGGCACACAGTATTTGAATCTATGGAAAACAGTAGCAGGGAGGACGTATTTCAATAGCTTATACAACTGATAATAGCAGTGAAGTGGGGGGGAGGGGCCACTTTGGTAGTTAGTTTACCATTAAGGGAAGGAAACAGAGACAATGGCTGTTTAAAACCACAACAGGAGGTTCACTTATCTGGTGATGAAATACTCAGTAGGTAGATCATTTTGTTTAAAGATGTAACCAGGAAGTGCTTCCTGTGCAGAACCAGGCCACAACAGATAAAACACAGAGTGATATACAGAATTTATGAACCAACAGCAATACAGTCAATAAGATCTGTAACAAACCAGTTCAAACCATGCCTCTCAACCACTAAAACCAAGAAATCTGGACAAAGCCACAAATAATGGGGGGACAAAGGCTCAAAAATAAGTACACTTTTTAAACATTGCTCTTACAAATGCAGAAAGCTGACAGAATAACATGTTTTGCATTAGCAGGAATATTCTGAAGGATATGAAGTCTAAAATTAAAACGAATGCCATTATTTTTCTGACTTCAGTCTTCAATGATTTGCCAGAAAGCTACAATTTTACGAGAAAAAAGTACCGAAAATATACAAAGAAAATCTGGACAGTTGAGAGCTATGGGACTAGACACCTTGACATGTGAAGTACAAGCTGCACTCCCACTTTTATGTACTTACTGCTGGGGCCTACTTGGCTACTTTCAACAAAGCTGATTTAGCCAACAAGAATAAATAATTTGCTTCCAGTTAAAACGGAGGTTTACTTAAGTGGTGTAAGAGTTAGCAGTAATAAATCTTTGTACAGGCTAAGTTTGTATTTTTAGTAAAGTATGCCCCCATAAACAGGTCTGACGTCAAGAGCAGCATCATAAATCTTGGAGGAGAAAGGCTAAATATGGGCCCCAAAATCACTGGGAGATGCCCAAATCATAACAGTTGAATGGCATGGCACCAGTCTAAAACAATGAAGATTTACTGAACAATAAGAAAAATACTGATACAGACTCTTGAACATAGGATGTAAAACAGCAGAAACTACATTAAGGAACTCTTTTCTGTTGGTCATAAAATGGGGAAAACAAAATGATCTCTCACTGCAGTTTTTGTTGAGTCAAAAAGTGCTTTCACTAGCTTCCTTCTTTCTAGATAGTTGTTTCAGTTACAAACTCCCTCTTGCTTCAAAAGGTCACCACCACTGACTACCAGGGGCACACATCCTTTTATACAACATTTTAATTGATCTCCCCGATTCCTAAGCATTAGTAAACAACTCTTAATCCTGAAGGCCAACTCTTGGTCTTGGGAATGTGTAACATTATCTAATAAGACAGTTACACTCATGTAATAATGCTTTGTTGTACTGTATTCATTGATAACTTCCCACAGATCTTTATCCTTCCTTCAATCTTCCACTTAATCTCACTTTTCCTTACTGCATTAATAAACTGCGCCCCTGTCTTCTCTGTCATTACACACACGCTTTCATATTCTTTCCACTCTCGTCTCTTTTTCTAATCTCATTATTTCTCTTAAAGTTCTCTTCCGTCTTAATATATAACCATTTCTTTTTCTGCATACTATTTAATTTTGAATACTGTAGTGTTAATACTGTTCCATGAATGTATTCTATTAAGTGATTCTGTGTTGTAGACACTAGTTCTCTACCATATTACCCTACTTTTTGTCTTTTTTCAGGCATGATCAAGGTCATGAAGGTATACAAGGTCTACTGAATTAGTATTCTTACTCCATTAACAAATGTAAAAAGTAAAATACAGTAAAGAATAAATGCAAATACTTTTAGCAATGGTGGGCATGTAGCATTCTGTGAAAGAGTTGGAGTTAAAAATAATGCAACATGGCATAACACTTTTGTTTGGCAACTAGCATTCATAGCAAGGCATAATTTAGAGCAGTTGCAAACTCAAGAGTTCAGAAGCAATTTTGAAAATAAATAAATAAATAACCCTATCGCACGGCTACTAAATTTTGAGGAATGCCGGATTTACAATAAGCATGCTAACTGGGCTGTCAAATCAGCGTGCACATTTTTGAATAATGAAAACCCTTCATTACATAATACAAATAATTCAATATCTGGATAAATTTGAAAACGAAGTATTGGCAGGAGCATGTCACTGTGCTGAAGGTAATTTATACAACTGCTGTTTTAGCTAAAATATTTCACTGAAAGCACTTTCACAGACAGTGGAAACCTCCCTTTACTCCACTACTGTGTGCCATCGAACTTGGCATATTTAAGTTTGATGAAGTGTGGGTGTGCAAGGGAGCTTGCCCCTCTGCAAAAAAAGTGATTTACTCAGTTTCACAGTGTTTTTTGCAAAAGATTTTCAGAGTTTTTGCATTCAGGAAATGTGTTGTCAAGGTATCAACATGAAATCGGTAATGGCACAGATAACTAGATGTGTAGAGGTGGATGGGAGAAGGATAGGTGTTCGGTTAAGCTCTGCCCCATGTAAGAACAATATAAAGGGTAATACGTGCTTCCTACAAAATTCCACAGGAGTTCCCCTAACCACTGAGGTAGAGAAGGGCTGTGAAACCTCAGTAGTAGGTCATTTGGGATTTGTTTAATAAGGATGCCATATGCTGCAATTGTATATAGTTTTATTCCTTTTTTTCTCACCTACACTTTGATGTTCAACAGAAAAATGTATAATGCTAACCTTGCTACCAGAAGTGAGAAAAGGACAGAATATGAAGAGACATACAGGTGCTCTAAGAAAGCCATACTTGGTTATACTGCATGGAAGTTTGTTACTAAAATGGTTATGTGATGCTGCAGTAGCACTCCCAGGGATGTTCATAAAAATTAAAAGTAATACAGAGCAAGATGTTTACAATTTTATCATGGAATATGAATGGGTTAAATAACTCCATGAAAGAGAGAAAAAGTTCAGAGATATACAAGGAAAGAATTTCTCCCAGATAGTACTTCTTCAAGAAACATATATGCCAGGGAACATCCTGTAGCAGCATCAAAGTAAGGAATCTGGGGGTAACTATATTAATAGCAAGGTCTTTAAAATGTAGGCCACTATGTCAAACTTCAGACAGGAATAGTAGACATGTTGCACTGAAGTTGCAGACAGAAACCAAATTACTTACAGTAATAAAACTTATTAGTAAGCCAGAATCTGCTTTAGATGCATTTAAATAGGTCTGTAAAGAGAATAGGATGGCAAGTAACTGCGTTCATATGGGCGGGGGACTTTAATGCAGTAATAGCATTTAGGGATGTGCAAAGATGCACTTAGAGTTACAGGTTATTGAATGTGGGTCATTATTTTTGATCTCTAATAGAGACATTAGATATGTAAGACACATGCCAATCGGACAAAAGGGGCTAGACATTATTCCAAGTACTACTTGAAGGTACACAATTACTACGCTATAACTGATATGATTTACATAACAAGGGAATGGAAATTTATGACAAGGATGGGAGACATTACCAATCACCTTGTCAGATCATGCAGCCTTGATTTTAAAGCCGAAATTGGATCTTAAGAAGATGCAGAGACACTTACTCTTGAATGACAGTAACTCTGAAAACTACAAAGTAGGTGAACAGTTCTAATATAAAGGAAAACAATACGGGCAAATGCAGAGGAAGAAGAACTACTGTCACAAAGAAAAAAAAGATAAGGAAAGCTGGTGTTAGGAACTGAAGGATTAGGCAAAATGAAATGGGAACGGCTTAAATTACAGCAGGAAACACAAGCACATGAGGTTGAGTCCTAGGGATAAAGGTGAACATAATGGATGCACTGATTTAATTCTAGAGAATGAAAAAATTCAGAATAATAAAGGATTCAACAGAACTTTTTAAGGGGGTTCAGCAAAGGCACAAAACAGCACAGCAATAAGACTGAGAAAAAAAAATTGAAAAGTAGGTGCACTCCCTAAGGTACCAGCAGACAAGCAGGGTGCAGGATCACTTGGATATCATTTTTAAAAGGTTCATCTAATACTACAGAAATCTTTACAGGGAAGACGACTTGGCAAAGGTGAAAACTCTGGAAGAATTCCTTAAGGGGTAGAGCTCCCAAGATTAAGCCTTTCAATTCACAGGGGTCAATGTACCCCCCATTTCTTGAGGAATTAGAAAGCCAATTAGTAAAGTGCTCAATGGCAAATCCTCTGGTCTAGACAGACTTTAAGAATACCAGAACTAGCATAAACAAAGAACTAGCATTTCCTCCAAAGTGAGGACTCTCCTTCTCTGAATCAGCAGTTCTCTTCCCGTTTTCACATTATTCAAGATTTTTTTTTAATAAAGGCTTGAAATACTTTAAATTAATAGTGGCTATTAAGGGCAACAATCCCCCCAAACCAATACATCTTCTACATGCACATCACTTCATTAACATACAACCTGCAGTGGCTAACAAAAAGCCTTGTTGGGGATGGTACTCCTGGCAGAGGAAAAGTCAACAATGAACTGGTGCAACTTGAACCCACCACGAAGAAATGACATAACAGAGATATTAGCAAAGCTAGATATTAGACAGTGAGAAATAAAGAGGCTGCAATAGTACAGAATTCAGTATTAATATGGTACAAGAAGAAATGGAAAAAGTTAACTTTTTATAGCAAATATGAAAGGGAAGCAAGGTGCACCAGTAACAGCACAAACTCACAGTGACAGAGTACCTATGGAAAGTACCTAGAACAGCATTAACTTATTTCACCAGGAATATAGTTAAAGGAGAACCACACTCAAAAAACTGAAAATACATAGGTTTTTTAGCATATCTTGAACTTTTCTGCATTACTAATGTCTCTGTATCAATGTAAGCCAATTACTATTATTTTCCAATTGATTATACCCCAAAATGGCCCAAAAGGGGGGTGTCGTAGGTATCATGACTTAGTTCATTTATTTTAAACAGTCAATGCCTTCGCTTCACTGATGGCATTTACAGGGACAGAGAAAAATCCACATGACGAGAGGATCATTTGCTGTGGGGTTTTTTTCTATCATCAGCTCACAGCAGTACTGTATTTCCCTACGTTTGATAGCATCAATCCACATTTTTAATAACTTTGCTTCCTGTGATTTATTAGTGGCCATCTCTGATACAGCCTTTTAAGGAATGCTCGAATGATAGACTTGAAGCTGTGACCAACTGTTCATTTCAAAGCAACAACTCTAGTTCAATATTCAGGTGCAAGAAATCTGACCCATGCGGTTAATGGGCATTACATGGGTTGAGATGGCTTGTGTTGCATTCAGTTTTAATTCTGTAGCTCAAGTTAGAGCCATTGATGCTAATCTTTTTTCTCCACCTCACTACCTTGCCTCAAAGAAACATTGCATGCAACGCAACAAAACACCGGAACATGCATTTTACAGAAAATAAAGTGTAGAAAAATGCAAAATGAACTGTCTACAAAAAATACATTTTTTTTTTTTTTTTTTTTGCATATGTGGTACTCACAGTTTGGTTAAAGGAAAAGACAACTAAATTTGTAATAAGAAAACAAATAAAGTACTAAGTTGTGTTGTCTTGCTGATTAGCAACTGAATGAAAGCCTTGTTTTTGTTCAGACTTCAAGCTACACTATCGGAGGTGATAGTGACTGATCTCTGTGACTGATAGCCAGTGGCATTTAAATGTGCCTTAATAGCCACGGTTTTCTTAATTGCTCTGTACTTGGAATAAGTGGCCTAACCAAATTACTCTGCCAGTCTTAGTAGCTTTCATGATGTAACTAATGACAAGACAAATGCAGGAAAGAAAAGCAAACAGAAATAAGTTCAGGCAAAAAACAAATGTAATAATTATTAAACAATTTTTGTATGTGGCATGTTTGGTGTTGGATTACTGGACAATTACTTTTTCGGAAGACAAACTTGACAGTTGGCTGGAGTTCTCCTTTAAGTTATACAGAACTACATAGCAGACACTTATAACTGTTTTTACTTTGTGTACTCATAGTAGGGATGGGGATTCTATTATTTGAACATTTCATGGGGATTCTATTATTTGAACATTTCATAGCTTCAATTTAAAAAAAGTGATATTGACAAAATAATTTAACTGCACCTGTTATTTGAAACGGTACTGTAACCGCCATGTCTTGTAGGGGGACAGATTTATATATGTAGCATTTTTATGTACAGATAGCCAAAATAATGCACCGTCTGGATCACTGTTTTTCTCATTTTTGCCTGTGCTTAGTTCAGTATACATTGAAGCAGAGTCAGAGGATTTATATTCTTATTGGAATATGTTACAATAAAGTTGTTTATAAATAAAAAAAAAAAATAGCCATCAGAAAAAAAGTGCTCACTAACAATTCTATGGAAAACCTCTCTAGCTATTATAAAATGTAGCTTTCTTAAAAAAAATACTGTTTAAACTATTTCCAACAATGCTGATTTATAGCAGTGTTGTTTACATTATGTCTGTTCAGTTTTACAACATTTTCACATATCACAGGACAACAGCCACAACACTAAGTTGCAGGCATTAGCAACTATTCTGACCAACATTGGGCAATCCCCACTTTCCCTGCAGTGACCAAAAGACAGCATACGTCAGGCTGCCATCTTAACAGAAGACTTAAGCCAGACAGGCACGCCAACAAGAACAAGCTATGCATCTTAACAGAAGACTAAGCCAAATCCTTAGAAATAAGTTTGGGAAGATAATCTAGGAACTGTGGAAGGAGTAACTGAATGGCTACATAAAACAAAAACATTCTCCTTTTTGATAAATAAGACTTTCTAGTTTACAGTGTCCTTGTTTCTTGAAAGAACGGTTACATTTGGCAGGAAACAGCACTCTTTAAGGAAACAAAAACCTCCAACATTCAAGCACAAGATATCAATGTAGTGCCGAATGTAGAACTCCACCTTGTATATTGAGAGATCTTTTCCAAGTGGTTGATGCGTGTCAAGAGTAGCACACTCCTTGAGATGAGAAAACCATGGCTCTCTGCAAGAAAATGGAGCTGTCAGAATCAGATGGAGCTTTTTCTTTCACATTATTCTTTGAATCGTAAGAATGAGACAGAATACATACAACAGACCATGCTCCTACAGCCTTAAGATACTGCAACATTTGGTCCAGAAGTTAGGAAACCCTCCATTTTCCAAAAAGTCAATCAGATCCCCAACTGGCTACCTGTAAATCTGGACAAGATGATGACCCATGTGAACCTTCTGAGCATGTCACCCAGAATACTGTTTCTTTCAGGCAGTATGTACAGACAGTATGACTTGTATTTCCTTTCTTATGTATCACATGCACAGTACTCCTGAGGGTGATTATTTTCAAAAATACTACAATACATAAAACTCTCAATTGTTTCTTTTACACGGAAGTGCAGTGATGGTTTGCACAAAATACCTTGCTCCCTAGGGTCCACTGAATCCATACTTTGGTAAGCTAGCAAATGAAAAAGGAGGAACATTTTTCCCCATGTTCAATTGTATCATTGGCAAAGACCACTTCAGTTCCTTCATTAGTGTCTGGATCAGAGGAAGGAGGAAATTCCAATAGTGGATCCCACAACTACAAAGGCAATGTTAAAATCTCTATGCTTCTTGGTGCTGGGAGCAAATAAGGATGCGGACTGTATTTTTGCCTCGAAATGACAAAAATGTTCTACTACTTTAAGCTGAAGTAAGAATGCCACCTTATAAAAATACACTGTAGAGAAAGGAAAACCTTCTGCTAATTCAAGTCGTCAGCTTTTTGCTGACATCAAATTGTGTGGCTTATAGTCCAGTTAACTGACTAGAAACAGAATAACTACTTCACAACCATCCAATAACCATTCTGGAGCATAAGGCCAAAACATTCATCCCAGTATAAGTAACTGACCACAGCATTATCAGAAAGCCAAGTGGTGGTTGGGGCTGAGCACTGCATAAAGACTCTAGCAATGAAGCTAGACCAAAATCCAAGCCTGCACAGCAACTGTCTTACTGCCTTTTTCCCCCCACACACTTTGAACTTTTAAGACACTTCCTGTAAGACAGTTGGATATCATAGGAAGTTACTAGGTTACTGGCCCCGAGGCCCTTACAAGCCTAGCAAAGAATTTAGTCCATGTTCTGGCAAGTCATCACCCAGGGCACCTGTCCAGCAGGGACACAGACAATCCCAGGGGTTTATTTTTTTGTTCCCCATCCAGTTATCCAGGTTGTGCTTAAAAAGGGTTAATGAAGTATGCTGCTCGATGTGGAGAGGGAGTCTGTTCCACAGAAGGAGAAGTCTCTGGGATACAAATCTGTCCCACCAACAAGTCCTATTGATATGTCAGACCAGGTTGTGGTTGTGCATGTGGGATACTCTGCTTGACGTGGAGAGGGAGACTGTTCCACAGAAGGGGGAGTCTCTGGGATACAAATCTGTCCCACCAAGTCCTATTGATGTCACAGACCAGGTTGAGGTTGTGCATGTGGGTTACTCGAATGGAGCTTGACTTGCGGACATGCAGCATTCCCGTCAAGGCGGGATCTGAGATTGCTTTGTATGCCAGCCAGATGTCACCTCTGAGGAGTATGCGTGAGACCAAGTAGAGGGACAAAGCTTTTAGCCTATCTACGTAGGGTAGATATTTGAAGCCCTGGATTCTCCTGGTGAGGAACCACTGTGGTCGCTCCAGCTGCTGCATGTGCTTTGTGAGGTGCATGATGAAAGGGGCATTGTACTTAATAATGGGTCTTATAAGGGAAAAATACAGGGATGTTACAATTTCCTTGTCCCTGGATGACATACCCTTCCTAATAAGGTGGGCCATGTAGAAAGCTTTCTGTACAACGAAGGCAAAATTGTGGCTACTGTCTCTCTCCTTTACATCTACCCTCTACTCCACTTCTCTGTAAACCTTTCTACCTTTTCCCATCTCTGCTAAACTTACCTGACTATTCACGCTTTACTGATGGTCTTCCTCACTTTCTCCTCCTCTGGCTCTTCCCGCTCCGTTCGCCCTGCGGGCTCACTCCGCTCCCATACCCTGCCCCCAAATTCCACCCGCCCCAGCACCTCTACATTTATCCCTCACTTACTCCTTCCACCATTTCTATTAAACAATCACAGTCCTCTTACTATTACCCCTCACTCCTACATCAAGTAACCTATCTCAACCCCCCTCTTATTTCCCCACCCACTCTTATTCCTCCTTCTCACTACACTTAATCTTCCCCTCTCCTATCCACAATTTATATCTCCCTTCTACTTCTTTACCTTCTCTCCTCAACTAGCTTACTACTTCCTTTCTTATTTCTCCCTTCCTTACCCCACCCATTTCAAACATGCCCTCCCAAATCCTCTTTACTTCCCGACTCCCCTGCTCCCTTCTCATCATACTAATTCCTCTCTATCATGCTACTTCGTACTCCTCAAAAGCTCCCCCATACCTACCTTCTACTCAAACTATCCCTTTCACTCACCCGCAACCTCTTCTACTCTCTCACTTCCACTCCATTTCCCCCTCCCTTATCCCACCAAACCTACTGCACCTTTTCCATCCAAAACTATTCTCCACCTCTACAAAAACCTTCTCTCTTACATTTGCACTAACCCCAAACAACTTCCAACTATCCAAACAAAAAGGCTAAAAGTTATCACGTGTAATATCCTAGCCTTATCAGGAGACATACATCCTAACCCTGGCCCATGCCTCAGTACAAACAACTCCTTCCCCTTTCTCCCCTACTTCAAATAAGCCTCTCCCCCATTCCCCATCTTCTCCTACTTAATCTCTTAGCAGCCTCAAGGTCTTCACTATCGATGCCCAGAGCCTTAACAACAAAATTCACCTTGTACATGCTTGGATCAATCACAACCAACCTGACATCTTAGCCATCTCCGAAACCTGGCTAAAACCTCATATTTCTGATTCTGAAATCTTACCTCCAGGTTTCCACATCCTCAGGAGTGACCGATTAAATAAAAAAGGTGGAGGCTCTGTCCCAATCTACTCTAACCTTCTCTCCCTAATCCCTCTTCAAATCCCAACTCCACAATTCAAAAATACTGAAAAAACAGCAAGTCTCCTCCGACTAAATAAACATAAAAACATCTGCATTATTTCCTTATACATCTCCCCAGGCGATAATATCTCTACCCTTGAGAATATTCTCCACTGGGCCTCAACTGAAATAAAATAAGAAACCTTTATTCTAGGTGACGTCAATATTGACTGGAATAAAATCAACTCACCTTCCCCCTCCCTAGCCATTAACCTTTACAACTTCACCCAAGTAATCGATTCTACAACCCGTCCTAACAAAAAACCATCCCCCAGGTTCCATCATAGATTAATCTCCCATCCAAATAAAATCCCTCTCTCTGGCACTATCCCTGACACCTTCAGTGACCATCTCCCTGCCTTCATTCATCGCTCAGCTAACTCCTCCCAATACGAACATCATTACATTCAAACTCGTAACCTTAGCAACTTCAACCCCACAATTTTCTCTAACATTTTTAAACACATTAACTGGCAAATCCTAAACACTCTTCCCCCTTGACAACACTGTAGAGCATTTTAACTCTATCTTCCTAAATAACTCCCTAGCCCCCCTAAGAAACAAACAAATCAAAGCCAATTCTGCTCCTTGGCTGACCAAAGAGACTAAACAAACCATGCATCTCAGAGACAAATCCTGGAAGTTTTTTCAGAAAAGTTAACTGTCTTCTGCCTTGCTCCAATATAGCCAACTCCGCAACCAAGTAAAAAAATTAATCACCTTGGACAAAAAAAAACTACTACAATAAACTTCAGTCCAATAATAATAAGAGCCCAAAACAATTCTGGAAATCTGTTAACTCTCTTCTCCATCCAGGGAGAAGGAATAACCCCTGCCCTGACCCTAGTTTAACTGACAAGGAACTGAGCTCTCACTTCAACACTTTCTTTACAGATTCTATAGCTAAGCTAACCAAATCATTTCCAGACAATAATCCACCCAACTTCCTCAACTCTACTACCAACATCCCTAATAACTGTCCCTTCATGTTCCAGCTCAAACCAGTTTCCACAATGTTTATAAAAAAGCTCTTATCCAAACTAAAGCCTTGCTCTAATGCCCCCGAGAACATTCCACCCTCCTTCCTCAAATGCGCAGCTGAAGGTATTGCTCTCCCAATTAGTATCCTGATTAACTGATCCTTAAAAAAAGAGAGTCATACGTACCCAAACTTTGGCGTTCAGCCTACATTCTACCTTTCCACAAAGGAGGTAAAAACACCACCATTTCTAACTTCCGCCCTATTGCCCTACTCTCTCCAATATCTAAAATTCTAGAAAAATTTGTCCACCACCAACTTTTACCCTACTTAACTCAGAATCAGTTACTTACACCCACCCAACATGGCTTCCGTCCCGGCCACAGCACCATAACTGCCCTACTATCCTTCCTAGAAACTGTTAATCAAGCCCGGGATTCTGGTCTTCTTGTATCCACAGTACTGCTAGATCTTTCTAAAGCCTCTGACACCATCTCCCATACACACTTTCTCTTTCATCTTGACAACCTTAATCTCTCCACTAATACTCTATCCTGGTTCTCCAGTTACCTTTCTGACAGATCTCAGGCTGTCAGATGGAAGGACTCTACCTCTTCCCTTCTTGCCTACACCTACCGGCATTCCTCAGGGATCCATCCTTGGTCCCAAGCTTTTCAACATCTTTATAAAGAACCTTCAGACTGTCCTCCCTGACACTACAGTCATCCAATACGCTGATGACTCTACCTTAGTTTGTGCCGCCTCCAACATTTCTGAACTACTGACTAAAACACAAATAGCTTTTTCCACTACAGAAAACTGGATGCACCAAAACCATCTCTCCCTCAACTCCAATAAATCTATAATACTAATTTTCCTCCCAACCAAGGCTTCTTCCTTTGACAAAAACGCTTTCAATGTCCTAAGCCAAACCAACACTCCTATAGAAGTGGTCCCTTCCGCAAAACTCCTTGGCATTACCATTGATGAACGCCTCAAATTCGATCTCCACATACAACAAAACATAAAGAAAACCCACCAAAAGTTAGTTATGCTCTACAGGAATAATAAATTTCTTTCAAACTCCTCTGAGCACACCTTGGCTATCACCTACCTCCTACCCTCTCTTCTATATGGTGCCCCTCTTCTAACTAATCTGTCAGCATCCAACACCTCAAAACTTGAAGCTTGCTATAATAAGATCTGTAAATTTGCCATTAAATCCAAAACCTCAACTCACCACTGTCATACCCTACAATCGCTGAACTGGTTAGAACTCCCTAACCATCTAGACTATCTCCAACTAACCACAGCTCACAAATTAATATTCTACCCAGATAAATGCCCAGCCTTATCTAACATCCTTCCCCCTTACATTCCAAACCGATCTCAGAGATCTGAACACCAAAACCTAATCTCCATTCACAAACCCAAACATCCCGCTAGCCAGCTTCTACTCTCCTTCTCTCTAGGTAGAAAATGGAACTCTCTCACTCCATCACTTAGGACTATACCTAACACAGAATCCTTCAAGACCCAACTTTTCTTACACCTATCATCCAAATGGAAATGTTTTTGCTTTCACCCTATATAAATTCTTGGGATTTTCTCCACTAATCTCTCTTTACTCCTGCACCAATCTACTCTCTTATTTAATTTCTATTTCCTCCAAAATAGATTTAGCTGACTTCACTTGATTGCAAGTATGTAAATATGTAATTTACCTAAAGCCAAAAAAAATGTTTTGCACGGTCTTCTATGTATACTATGCATTTCATATCTTTCTGACGGTTTGGACTTTTCTCTTGTATTTTACCTCTTGCATTATGTAACCTTGCTTGTACTGCCTACGGAGCTTTTCTCCCCGGGCCTCCACTGAAAATGGGTACTTCGTGGCCCAGTGGACTTCCCCGGTAATCAAACTGAAAATAAATAAATAAATAAAATAAAGTCAGTCTGCTATCAACCTGGGTGCCCAAGTCCCTCACGACTGATTAATAACAAGGTCCTAAGTATGCAATGTGAAAATTTGTAAGGATGTCACTCTCCCCAAAGGGGGAGGGGGATGATGGATGTTTTGGCATTCAGTTTCAGACATACCTCTCAACCATACAGAATTTCTTGTTTTTTACTGGTTTTGAGGTCCAAATAATGGGGTGGCACAATTCCTGAGTGGCACCCCTTAATTTCCAATTTTCCCAGCTTTATTTTTTAAATATTTCTTTTTGCCTTTTGACCTGACATCATCACGTGCGCAATGATGTCAGCTCAGAATTGGGTTCTAGGGGTAATGTGCAAGCATTTCCAGCAGCTCCATGTAAGGATGTTTTCTTCTGCGAGCGATTTATGAAGGCGAGAACGAAGCTACAAGGGAATTTGGATATATATACTACAAGGGATAGAACTGCAATTTATGGCTCATTTATGAATGCGGGAACGAAGCTGCAAGGAATCAGGTTTGTTATGCGATATTCCACCACAAGAGTTATTTATGAGGTTCGTGTGTCTGTGTATAAAATGCCCCAGTTAAATATACCTGGTGGCTAGAGTTACTCAGGCTCAAACCCTGTACCTACACAGGTAGCAACAGCCTAAATTCCCTACCCACCACCACTTGTGAAAACTGTCCAGATTTTTGCCTCATATTTTTGTTCTGTTCCTCATAAAATCTGTGGTTTCTGGATTTTTGTGGATAATCAGTGAAGGACTGAATTCACTAAATAATGACAGGCATTTGAATTTCAGACTTCATATTCTTCAGAAATACAGGGTAACACAAAACCTTTTATTCTAGCAATTTTCTAAGTTTATAAGATCAATATTTGAAATGTGTCCCTATGTTTGGGGCAGTATTCCCCCATTATTGGCTTTGTCCAGGTGTTTTGTGCTAAGAGGTTGAGAGCTCTGGTGACTCGGTGAGAAGTGAATTCACTAAATGATGGCTATCTTTCAGGAAACAGCTGATTTGGCATAGTGGTATGTTGCTCTGACTGTAGTACACAGGGTCCTGGGTTCAAGACCTGGCAGTGAAATGCATGGTGGTAACATTTTATTTTAGCAACTTTCCAACATTATACAAGAAATGTTTAAAATGTGTCCCTTGTTTTTGGCCTTTTGTCCCTCCCAAATAAATTTTGGCTTTTTCCAGATTTCTTGTGCTGCAAAGTTGAGAGGGTGGCCTAATGGTTAAGGTGTTTGCCTTACAAACACAAGGTACAGGATTTGAATCTCACAGGGGATAACTGGCTAGGCTTAAAAATGGCTCACAAGGGCAGTTAGCCTAGTACTAACCTAAGAACACCTATGAACACCTATGAGTGTCGAGCGGATTTTACAAGGAACGGAGAGCTTCAGGGGAAGAGAAGTTTAGTGCTGCTTATGCGGAGTCTGCTTGCATTGTTAATAACATAACAGGTTGAATACTTGCTTTTGATGCAGAAGGCTGTGGGGGTTCTACTCCCACAGTATGTAGATGCATTGCTGATACTGTACTGTGTTGTACTTTTAAAGGGGGTGGATGCTGCAGTCCTGAAAATGTCCTCTCTGGCGGCGATAACTAGTAGATATGAACCTGTTATCAGTTTGCCATCCATTCCCTATTGCAATATTACTAGGTTATTATTTTTTTTTATGTAACATAGGTAATTTATTCCTCAAGGGCAACAGGCACTTTATTTGCCGCTCTCTCTGTGGCCAGCTTGGTGGACATGGACATCCTAAGGCAGTGTAGCAGTTTCCTCATACTCGCTGACAACCGCTTAATTTTTGGTACAGATGAACACGGTACGTGAGAGATGTAGTTACACAATGTCAGTGGAGGCAAGACAGTCACATACAGAAACAAAAAATGTCAGTGACACGCACAACACACATGACACTAAGGACCAGACACATAGATCAACATATGCAGAGGTGCTCACAAGTAACTTACCCAAACCTCAGAGGCGTCCCAGACACTGTCCTCAGCAACTCTGTTTGCACATAAGACAACTCCCACCAAAACACACAAAACTACTCCTCATGGTATTTCAAACTACTGAGCCCACCCTTGCATCAACATCTCCATAACCAGAGTAGGACAGCAGAGATCCTGCATTATTCAGGAGGCTAAAACAAAAGAGAAATGACACCACCACACAACCAAATATTTTGTTTGTAGGAGACTCCATTGTGAGTCATACTGATGTCCCTCTCTCCAGGCTGAATAAAAAGGTCACAGTTAGTTGCCTGTTAAGAGCCAGGATTCATACGTTTACACAAACACTCTGGTCACTACCCCACAAATACCAGTATGACTCAGTCATAGTCCATGTGGGGGTTAACTACCAGAGATGTACTTCCCTGGATTACATGAAAAGCGACATTATTGAGATCGCGAATGTGTCGCAAGTGGGTATGAGCCTGCACTGAGCAGCATTCTACCATCTCCAAGGATGGTCCCACAATACAAACAGAAAATGACTGACTAATACAACAACCCATACATACTTCACTGAACAGCTAACTATCTGATAGAACCCATACTTCTAAGGTTAGGAGTATTTGCTCTCAGCTATGTCCCACATTCAGCTCTATCCCATGCTCCCTCATATTACTTCTCTGACAATGTACTTACCTCAATGCCAAGAAATATAGTATAGTTTTCCTTTGGGAAATTATATATTACCCCTGTACATAATATATATAATATTCCACTTAAAACTGGCCCAGTCATTGGACACTTGAGTATCTGCTTCAATAACAAACTCTCCCATAACAACATCATCTCTGTTAATGTTGGAAACTCTTTGTATCTTGCATAAATTACCCTTCCTGGTATCTCTTCAATGACCAAAGTACTTCTAGTCCCACATTGTTCCTCCCTTAAGCCCATCGAGTACAACACCCCTTCAGCAAGTACTTCATTCAGCACCTAAACTAATGTGAATGACCTCAACATTTCATCATCAAAAGTATATTTATCTGCTCTGATATTCCTATATTCAGTCTCTTACAGCCCCCCCCCCCAAGAGGGTCATCTATGCTTAGCCCTCTGTGGTACGAATGGTCCTCTGTGTTATGAATGATCATCCACTCCTTGAAGTCCTTCGCCTTACTAGAACCAATAGTAAAGCCAATATCTACTTTGGAGATACAGACCTGTAGCTATACTACCAGTCATCACCACCATCAGTTGGTGTCACAGGTACCTAAACCCAACATAACCCTAACTTCTGGAAAAGGCTCCCCTCATCATATACCAAGCAGAGTACCTCCCTGGCAACCATTAAAAACAGTCCAGATAACTGAATGGGTGCTCACAAATTTACATATGAGATATGTGGGGATAATAAAAAAAAAAAAAAACAATTCAAAATACGGACACTCTGAACGTAAATTAACTTTTATTCAACTCACAAAGCAGCTTTTGGGCAAAACCCTTCCTCAGTGTGTTCATACAATAGTAAAAATTCAAACCATATTTAAACAGTAAAATCATGTGACAGCCAATTACCTAATAATTCAATTACATATTAAAAAAAAGCTTAAAAATAGTCTCATCCATAAAACAATACAATAAAATACAAGAATATTTTTGTAAGATATATATATATATATATATATATATATATATATATATATATATATATATATAGATTATATATATATATATATATATAGATTATATATATATATATATATATATATATATATATATATATATATATATATATATATAGATTATATATGCATACATACACACACAAATATTAGAACACATGCACACAACGGCATTTGTTTCCTTCTTACTACTGGTTTCAGATTTACTGCTGTATTCAACCCCGGTATGTGGCCAGCTTCCAAACGTAAAATCCATTCATATTCACATACTTCAACTATGTTATTTACGTCTCCCTCCCCTTATGTTTCTATTCTTTTGACTAATCACCTTAAACACAAACCTACAGTCAACCCCTTTCTCTTTGATATGCTTTGCCAGAGCATTGCTAAGCACTTCCCTCCGTATATCTGATTTATGTTCTGTGATTCTAACTTTGAGCTTTCTAGTACTTTTTTCTATATAGAATGCTAAGCATTTTGTGTACAAAGCCATATACACTATATTAACTGTATGACATGTTCAAAGACAAACATACATTCCCTCTTGGTTATTGGATGTACAAATATTTTATTCTTATCTATGTCATCACAACATTTACAATTATAACAGGGGTGGGTCCCTCTCATATTTATTCTACTTATTTTTTGTTGTCTTCTGTCAGATATGTCTTTATAACAAAGACGCTGTTTTCAAGTTAGAGAATTTCTTATACAAAAAACTGGGTCTCTCTCTCACTAGCCTACACAGACACACTGATGGCTTTACTTTGCTTCAGTTATGCTTCTGAAGAAAGTGAAATAACAGTGAAATGGCAAAAACGTGTGTGGCCAAGGAAAGGAAAGTATCACAGGTAGAACACAGGTGTAGAAGAGTTTGAAGTGTTTGGAGGCTGCAAGGCAAGGGCAAAGTCAAACTACAGGAGTTCTGCACTTCTTTCCCTTACATCCAGTACAAAGACATGCCATCTGTAGTGTTTCTCCCCGGGACTCCGCTGAAAACTGGCTTCTTTCCACGTCAAACTTTCCTGGTAAGCAAATGTTAAATAAATAACCCTGTAGGCTGTGCCAAGCCTCTCAGTCACACCCACTGTGTTAAATGTCCAGCATGAGGCCCCCTCCCCATACACTTACCATACAGTCCATGAGGATGAATTTCAAGTTGTCCTCATTGAAGGCTTGATGACCATTTTTATCATATGCTGCCCAAATGTTACTGGCAATAGCAGCTGTGACCCTTGCGTCAGTATCGCCATAACCAGAGTAGGCCAGCAGAGATCCTTCATTATTCAGGAGGCTAAAACATAAAACAGAAAGGTCAAGAATCAAACTTCACGCTGACAAGTTAAATTTCCAGGATGTCACTATTCTAAAACAGATGTACAAACAAGTAAACAAGCCACCAATGTAATGGCGCACACATCTGGAGATTTTCACAATAAAGCAAAACCAAGCATGTGTCATTCTGGATATTAAAATTCCAAACCACGTGAATGACAATTACACATAAAATCTTTTTAACATTTTTCATGCTCTTCTGGTGACATGCCCACCATAAGCAGCTCCAGGAGTTCCATTTGTAACTTGCAAGCAAACATCTATATATGGTCAGGCTTACCCTGCAGGTCTGGGCCACCAATCACATGAAAATGAAATCAACAATTCAACCTGTATAGTACAGTCAACATGTGTGTGGTATAAACATGACCTAATGCTCACTGCTAAGATGGCATCAGTGTGGCAAGCCTTTCTTGTGTTACACGAGTTTTGAACTTAATTACGTGCTCTCCACTACAGCCAGATTTGAAGGGGGGGGGGGACTACATCAGCAGACCTAGAAAAAAAAAAACACAAAGCAGACACACACATGAGCTTAACACTCAAAACAGGGGCTCAAAAGCAAATCCTTGACTTACTGCTAATGCCTGCTAACCTGGATTTAAATCTGATATCCTATAACCAAAAAGCTTGCTTTCTGTTTTAAAAGGGATGGGTGGATTTTTATTTATTTTAATTTTACATTTGTTAACCGGGAGAGTCCAACTGGATACAGGTCCATTTTCAGCAGAGGTCCGGGGAAAAAAAGCTCCAATTACATTCATTTTTAACACGAAAAGCCATTGCTTGTGACACTCATTACAGGCAGACTAACATCATGAAACTAAGTGACACATATTGCATATACTCTGAGTAATTATGAGAACAACGGGTAAGACAGTGGAAACACCTTCATAATTATGAGGAGAAATACATGGAATTCATTACAGTAGCTACTAGACAAATGGATGAGCAGTTAGTAATGCTATCTTAACATGTGGGAAAATATTTCCTATCCTGTAGTAATATTAGGACTATGGGTAGACTGAGAAGGTAATATTTTAGTGTGGTGCAGAGAGACTGGCTATATACTAGGGTGTTATCCAGGGGCGAGACAGGAGCATAGCCTGTTGTTCATGAAGTGAGTTTTAAGGAGTTTCTTAAACGGAGTGATGGAGTTGTTGGATGTTAAGTGGGCAGGAAGGAAGTTCCGGAGTTTAGAGATAATGAGGCAGGAAACTTTGTCTACAGCCACTCTGTTAAATTTGGTGACCTGTAGGTGATTTTAGTAGTGGTATCAGGGTGAATTGGGTGTTGTAGAGCTGGGATTTTGTCTGAGTGGTGCAATATTTTGTGTGCTAGTGACAGCTGGTTGCTTTGAAGTAATTACCACCCACGGTGGTGGTGCTGCGGTAGCGTTGTCACCTCACAGTAAGACGCTGTCCGGTTCGATTCTCAGCTAGAGCGTCTTCTGCGTGAAGACATGCGTGAATGGGCATACTTTCGTTGAAGGTTGTGCATCAGGGCTGGTAACTCGGCACGTAAAAATCAACTACCAATCATTAGCGGACCGGAGTTCCGCTGTGGTGACCCCCTAACCGGGAAAAAGCCAAAAGACACAACAACAAGTGGGAACTCTAACCAGTTAAGTTTGATGAGACACTCACAATGATGAGTTCTATAGGATGAGCATGTAGCAAATCTTGCTATCTTATTGTAGCATGATTTGAATTTGTTTAGATCAGTTTTGCAAAGGTTAGTGAGCACAGGAGAGGCATAGAGTTGTTGTGTCTTTCGGCTTATCCCGGTTAGGGGTCGCCACAGCGGAACTCCGGTCCGCTAATGTTTGGTAGTGGATTTTTACGTGCCGAGTTACCAGCCCTGATGCACAACCTTCAATGAAGGCACGCCCATTCACGCATGCCTCCACACAGAAGACGCTCTAGCTGAGAATCGAACGGTACAACATCTTGCTGTGAGGTGACAATGCTACTGCAGCACCACTATAGAGTAATGTAGGTAATAGGTGTGTCCTTGCTATTGTTATTTTTGAATAGTTTGAGAGATGGTGTTTGTTTTGATACAGTAGTCAGAGTTTGTGAACTTTCTTTATAGTTTGGGCAATGTGTAGATCAAATCTAAGGTGGTTGTCTATTTCCACGCCTAGCAGCTTGGTGTGACTGGTAGGGGTAATAGTGGTATTATTGATGGAGGTGATAGTAAAGCTGTCAGTGAGGGGGAAGGGATCTGTGGGACCTGAAGAGGAGTAATTTAGTTTTGGATGGGTTAAGAATGAGCCATTTGGTTGGTAAACCAAGTTTCAGCTAGAGAGAAGCATTCTTGTGTTTGGGAGAGGAGGTGATCTACTGTGGGGGCTGCAGATAATAGTGGTGTCATCTGCATATTGCACTATAGAGGCTTTGGGTGTGGTGGATGGGATGGGAGTTGGTTGGCGAACAGTGTGAAAAGTAAAGCACCCAAGATGGAGCCTTGAGGGACCCCAAAGGGATACAGTCAGCAAGGACGATATTTGGTTTTGCCACTTTACTGCTTGCTGCCTACCAGATAGACAGCTCTTACACCAGGAAATAGAAGATGAACCGAAGTTTAAGGTGGAGAGTGAGTGAAGGAATTTCATATGGTTGACCATATCAAAAGCTTTGGATAAATCTAAGAATGTAGCAGATACGATTAGTCCATTATTTCTGTGGTTATTTATGGTGTTAGTGAATGAGGTAAGTGCAGTGGTAGTACTATGAAAGGGTCTGAAGCCATGTTGTTGTGTAGACAGTAGTTTGTTTTCCAGCAAATACTGCATCAATTGTATGTGTATTACCCTCTCAAGTATTTTTGATAAAGGGGATAGTATAGCTATAGGCCGATAGTCGAGTTTGAAAGTTACCCTCTTTGTGCAGTGGTATTGTATGGGATATTTTCCATAAGTGGGGTATTGTGCAGTGGTCCCCAGTAAGTGCTCGCTCACCTCCAGGAACCAAAATAGACGAATGCAACTGTCACCAACCACTTCACATTTCAAACATTTATTGTAAAACAAGACTGAAAATAAAAACTGGTATAAAACCAAAATTACATAAACAGTTAAGCGCTTTCACCCATGAAATGTGCTTCTTCAGAACACTCCATGAATTTTTAGGAAGCCTTAAATAGCTTTTTTAGCACCAAAATTAATTCAAATTCTTAAAGAGATATTGCGCAATTAAGGCTTCCTAATGTAAACATTCCATGCAAATATATTCACTTATTCTCACATAAATCTGGCTCAACTTTTATGTTGAATTTAAAAATAAAAAACAGTTAACTTAACCTAACCATTCAACAACCTTTCACACATTAATACATCTCTATAAAAACTAATATCGCTAGATTGTAAAGCGCATACATACATCATAGTAATAGATCATCGCTGCAAGCTGACATAAAGAGATCATTACTATTAGAATGCTATCTCAGTCTTAGCGATACAATAAATTCCATCAAAATATGTTGACGTAGAACTTCAACAATATTTCAATGACTGCTCTTTTTATATATATATATATATATATATATATATATATATATATATATATATATATATATAAAGAGCTTCTAAAAACTTTTAAAATAGCTCAAATTGGTATAGTCCAGTGCATGTTAACTAATATATTCAGCTTGTCCTCGAGATAACAAACTGGACCATGCACAATCTGTCTATCTACATCTGCTGACAGTATATTTAAAAAAAATTGAATAAATAACTTGTCTTCACGGTGGATGCTTCAAGTATATTAATACAGAGATAGTTTCCTATTTTTTGATTTTTTGACTAATAGACCTTGCAAATCTTTATTTGGCTCACCGGAGATTCGAGTTGATCATATAACTAGCTCTATCTCCGGAGCATAATACAATGCGATCTATTATAGTGTAAATGCTTTAACTAATCAGATCGTTTTTTATTCAGATCAGATTTTATTTTTATTTTATTTTTATTATTAACAACAAATTAGTTTGGAAATCAGTTGGACCCCATGGTAATGAAGGGGAATAGTATCATTAATGTATATACATTAATATTATACATTAACATATTCCAATGGACCAACAATTTGTACTGAATTTACATAAAAGTTAACCTGAATTATATAGGTATTGTATAGAATTGTAAGCTGTGTTAACTTTACAACTTTTTTGATACATGAATCCATCAGATCTGTGCACTTTAATCAGATAACTTAACTAAATCCGATAACTTAAAGCATTTACACTATAACAGATCGCATTGTATTATGCTCCAGAGATAGTAGAGCTAGTTATATGGCCAACTCGAATATCCGGTGAGCCAAATAAAGATTTGCAAGGTCTATTAGTCAAAAAATAGGAAACTATCTCTGTATTAATATACTTGAAGCATCCACCGTGAATACGGCGTAAGACAAGTTATTTATTCAATTTATTTTGAAATATACTGTCAGCAGATGTAGATAGACAGATTGTGCATGGTCCAGTTTGTTATCTCGAGGACGAGCTGAATACATTAGTTAACATGCTCTGGACTATGTACCAATTTGAGCTATTTTAGAAGTTTTTTATATATAAAAAAAGAGCAGTCATTGAAATATTGTTGAAGTTCTACTTCAACATATTTTGATGGAATTTATTGTATCGCTAAGACTGAGGTAGCATACTAATTAATTAGTAATGATCTCTTTATATGTCAGCTTGCAGCAATGATCTATTACTATGATGTATGCATGCGCTTTACAATCTAGCGATATTAGTTTTTATAGAGATGTATTAATGTGAGAAAGGTTGTTGAATGGTTAGGTTAAGTTAACCGTTTATTTTTAAATTCAACATAAAAGTTGAGCCAGATTTATGTGCGAATAAGTGAATATATTTGCATGGAATGTTTACATTAGGGAGCCTTAATAGCGCAATATCTCTAAGAATTTGAATTAATTTTGGTGCTAAAAAAGCTATTTAAGGCTTCCTAAAAATTCATGGAGTGTTCTGAAGAAGCACATTTCATGGGTGAAAGCGCTTAACAACTGTTTATGTAATTTTGGTTTTATACCAGTTTTTAATTTTCAGTCTTGTTTTACAATAAATGTTTGAAACGTGAAGTGGTTGGTGACAGTTGCATTCGTCTATTTTGGTTCCTGGAGGTGAGCGAGCACCAATTGGGGACTCCGTGTCGTAAGCATTTTCAGTTATTTCGAGGAATTATTCAGTATTATGCAGTGGTATTATATGGGATATTTTCCATGAGTGGGGTACTGTACATTCTGAGATGGATCTTTTAATTAGGATAGTGACAGGTTAGGCTATAGCTTCTGTGGGGATTATTAGTTAACTGTACTACACTTGTCAGTGAAATTTTAAATTTATTCTCTTGATATTATGATTTGTCATAAAACTGCAGTGTTTGCAGATTATACTATACAGGTGGAGCTAAGTGGTTAATAGCTTCATGCCACACAACTTCAAGTTCCAGAAAATATGTGATGTATATTTCCTTGCCCTTATTAGGTTTAAATGTAAGTAATGGGAGAGAGAAAAAAAAATAGCCCAAAAATAGAACAGCCCAAGCTCACAGAACCCAACTGTCCTCATTACTTTAGATGGCATTCTTCTCGGTACTCAACCAACTCCTAATGTACACATACACAAGCAGACACACACTCATACACAAGCAATCATTCTAACACCAAACAAAGCCACTTCTGTCATCTAAACCCAGCATCAATCACTGTAAGCCATTCCACTGGTGGAAAGGTTTAGGACCCGACTGCAACTCTAATGACATAGGCTTGGTAATAAACCTAGGTAGACGATGGGATGGCCAGCTGCACGTCTCACTCAACTGGAAGGATGGGAATCTGTTGCTCCCACAGTGACTCCATACAGAAACCAGGATTAACTGGACGCTAATACATTTGTAGTTCAGACTTTATGTACCCCCACCCAAAAAAAAAAATAAATTTAAGTACCACACTTGCTGTTCTTGGACACTTCTGAAATGGATAGTAATCAGATGAAGATTTCCATTTGTGGATCTGCCAGCGCATGACTAGATTCCTGAAGGCCCTAGGAAATATTTCATCTGGTCCTTGTGTTTTATCTTCACTAAGGGAACAAAGTTTCCCCTCTATTTCCTTTCTCTCTACCCTGTGGTCTCTCCGTTTTGCTATCCAGTTTGTCCTCCCTTCTCAGGATGGTACCCCTCTCTTACAGAATGAATACTTCAAAAAAAAAAAAAAAAAAAGTATGTCTTTTTTTTTTCCAGAATCCTCCATGATTTCTGCACCATCACACAACCAGTTCTCCAAAAATACAACTCCAACAAGGCACATCTCGGATATTTATCTGTAAATAATGCATATCAGTCTGCACTGCAAGGATCCCAGAAATAACTGTTGTCACAGTCTTCAGAACCTACTGCTTCATGAATGGCCCTCTCTAGCTCTTAACCAACACATTATTCGTTTCCAAAGTCTGCTCCATTGTTTAGTCTCTAAGCTAAACATACATATCATACAGCCTGTATTCCCAAAACTATGATTTTGCTAACCATAAATTTCATCTCACTTTGCAAAGCCAGTTCTCCATCCCTCTGCTAAGCACAATTATTATCACAACTTGCACATATACCTGTTTGGAGAGGTCACTCAGTCCATGTATATGAGAACCTCCTAAACACACGTACTGTATGTTGTCAAATACACCACTAGCCTCATCATTCATATAATGACGTAATCTTCCAAAGAGGACTCTATAAACCATGTGTACTACCTTCCCACAGCATACAAATTTCCCCGAGATAGTCTTCCTTAATTATGCATGTGTTCAACTAGATGCCCAGTTGAATGCCAGCCAGGGTGCATTGGCTTACTCTTCTTCTTTCAGGAGAATGCGTGCAGGCTGGAGTGACCCCCCCCCCCAAAAAAAATACAAAAATAGAAATCAAAGGTGAAGCTGGAGAGCAGATACTGAAACATACTGGTGATACAAAACCCCAAAGGAAGTAGGATACATGAATATATGCAATCACTGCCACTGAAGATCATCACTCGGGAGGGGCTGTGGGCAGGATATTAATAAAAAAATAAATTCTACAATGTGATGGCTGCAAAGCTTAGTCTCTTGCACTGGTAACAAACTGATTGGTGGAGTTGGGCCTATTAGGGTAGGATGTAGACAGCAGAAAAGGACCCTACAGATGATGTTTAAGGAGGCATTAAAGTGCGTCAGTTCACCAAATATAAATGAATGTGAAAGTACAACCAATAAAGTACACCTGATAAGAACAGTAGGGAACATTAACATGACTGCAGTCACCCACTCATGGGCCACTCCATGCCATAAACAAGATTAGAATGTCTGAAAAGCGAAATGGAACAGCTTTATATGCAAATAAAAAAAATATCATACATAAGGGGAAGAAACAAAGATGGGAGCCAAAGACTTCCCAAAGAGTTGGCATTCATACAGTCCACGGAGCTGCAATGAAGCAACAAGCAGTTTAAGTGAAAATATTCAAGCTACCTGAAGCTGTGAAATCTTGCACTGTGTTATATTAAGTAAGGTGTTTTATAGAGGGAGTATAGCCCCCTTAATAGGCTTGCCGGTTGCTCACCACCACCTACCCAGGCTTTTGCATTTTTTTTTTTTTTCATTTTTATGACTCCGGATATTGCTTTATGATGTCTCACTGTAAACATACCATATACGATTAGAAGGAAGTAATGCAAGATGCAATAAATTAAGACAAATATGGATGGATCCTGTACAATGTGATCATGGAGACCCTATGATCCACCACCACAGGTAGCAAAGTGTACCCACATCATTTCAAACAGAATGGAATGGGTTTTCCTACAGATTCTTACTGCAGTAATGACCAGCTGTTACTAGTGAAGGTACAAGGTAATGAAGGAAAAAACAAACGCTATGAGCACCAGGAACTTTGCCAATATGATATTTTAAATATGTCGATACCTCTTTCATGCTAACTATCTGGGGCTTGTTGCCATCACAAGGAACCATTTCGCAGCATGACTTACCACTTTCTTGCTTATTATCTGGCTATCTGATCTTTTAGCCATTCTCTCGCTCTCTTTTTATTTTTTTGGGTCGGTCCTTAACCCACGAATGTTTAAGGATTTACCAGGGATTTGAGCAGGAATTAAAAAGAAATACATAAGCAATGCTTTTGGTGATGCCAAAACATTTTAAGAAAGAGCCAACTAAGTAACACCGTACTACAATGGTTGGTGGATTCCAAGAAATTATCATACTCAAAATATCTGCAAGTATGGACTGGCCATCATCTGTTTTTTTTTGTCTCTGTACATACAATAATCAAAACACAAATCCTCTATAAAATAAGAGAGCTCCTGATCACAAATCCTTAAGTTTCACTCGACTATGAAAGCCTAGTTTACTTTTCAAATATGCTCTGACACTCTCTCTTGCTGTTATCACTCTCAACTCCCCCTGCAAAATGCCAAAAATCTCCCAAGTGGTGGTGACTAAAGTATAGAGATCTATGACTGACCCACCTAGGAGGACCACCACTGCATCGCAGTGGCCAAAACAGGTTGGCTCCTTGTTACCTACAGGACAACCTTGCTGACTTGAAGTCCAATAACTGAATAACAAACACTGTCCTTCACTAGTCAGAACCGTAATGTTTAAAATCATGCACCCATCCCTGCTCCCCTCAACCACCTCCCTTCACTAGTCAGAACCGTAATGTTTAAAATCATGCACCCATCCCTGCTCCCCTCAACCACCTCCCTTCACTAGTCAGAACCGTAATGTTTAAAATCATGCACCCATCCCTGCTCCCCTCAACCACCTCCCTTCACTAGTCAGAACCGTAATGTTTAAAATCATGCACCCATCCCTGCTCCCCTCAACCACCTCCCTTCACTAGTCAGAACCGTAATGTTTAAAATCATGCACCCATCCCTGCTCCCTCAACCACCTCCCTTCACTAGTCAGAACCGTAATGTCTAAAATCATGCACCCATCCCTGCTCCCTCAACCACCTCCCTTCACTAGTCAGAACCGTAATGTTTAAAATCATGCACCCATCCCTGCTCCCCTCAACCACCTCCCTTCACTAGTCAGAACCGTAATGTTTAAAATCATGCACCCATCCCTGCTCCCCTCAACCACCTCCCTTCACTAGTCAGAACCGTAATGTTTAAAATCATGCACCCATCCCTGCTCCCCTCAACCACCTCCCTTCACTAGTCAGAACCGTAATGTTTAAAATCATGCACCCATCCCTGCTCTCCTCAACCACCTCCCTTCACTAGTCAGAACCGTAACGTTTAAAATCATGCACCCATCCCTGCTCTCCTCAACCACCTCACTAGTCAGAACCGTAATGTTTAAAATCATGCACCCATCCCTGCTCTCCTCAACCACCTCCCTTCACTAGTCAGAACCGTAATGTTTAAAATCATGCACCCATCCCTGCTCTCCTCAACCACCTCCCTTCACTAGTCAGAACCGTAATGTTTAAAATCATGCACCCATCCCTGCTCTCCTCAACCACCTCCCTTCACTAGTCAGAACCGTAATGTTTAAAATCATGCACCCATCCCTGCTCTCCTCAACCACCTCCCTTCACTAGTCAGAACCGTAATGTTTAAAATCATGCACCCATCCCTGCTCTCCTCAACCACCTCCCTTCACTAGTCAGAACCGTAATGTTTAAAATCATGCACCCATCCCGGCTCTCCTCAACCACCTCCCTACTTACATTTGTTTCAGCACATTTCTTTCTGCGAGAGTAGCACTATACCCTTTTTCATTTTTGATCAGAAACTACGGAATGCAATACAACAATTCAAAATAACAGAAGTGAAAGGATAATATCTGCCATCATTTGGTACTCAAACCCAAGACCGTTGGCATACCACTGCTGCTACCACAGTCATAAGACCAACAGTAGCCTCTGAACAGATAGATACGGAGTTTAGCCTTTAAGAGTTTTATTCGTTCAACTGTGAAACCTCCAAGCATAGTAATCAAGTCAAATTTCAAAACACACACAGACTCAGAGAAAGACTTCTGCTTAGGCACTGTTAGAAATCACAGAAGTGAAAGGATATTTGCTCTCATTTGGAACAACAATTTGGTCATTCTCAGTTACACCCTACTGACAACTAGTGTAAAGATAATCATACATAAGTTCATAGGTAGGTACTAGGCTATCGGCCTTAGGGCCCATACAAGCCTAGCCAAAAAATGTACCCTGGCTTTCGCCACCCAAGAAAATTATTTTCCTGTGCCCCTGTCGAGCAGAGCCACAGAAGTGATCCCCGGGGTGAATTTCCCATCCAATCATCAAGATTTTTCTTGAAGAGTGCTAATGAGGAGTTCTGTTTGACATACATAGGTAGTCTGTTCCAGAGTATGGGAAGTCTCTGGGACAGGAATCTATCCCTCCAGCATGTTCTGTTTATTGTGGTGACAAGGTTAAGGTCCCTAGAGCGTGTACCTCGGAGGGATTGGGATTTCTTTAAGTGGAGCATGTCCAACAGCTCTGGGTTTGACATAGCTTTGTATGTTAGGCAGAGATCGCCCCAGAGTAGGCGATATGCGATGGAGTAAAGCTGTAGCTTTTTGAGACGGTCTGCATAGGGCATCTGTTTGAGGCCAGTAATCGTCTTTGTGAGGTATTTCTGTGGTCTTTCCAGTTGTTGTAGATATCTTGTGAGGTACATACCAAAAGGGGCGTTGTACTCTATAATGGGTCTAATGAGTGATGAGTAGAGGGGAACAATGACCTCTTTTTTTCTGGATGAGAATCCTTTTGTGATGAGAGGAGCCACGTAGAAGGATTTCCTGACCACTGTGGCGATGTGATTATCAAAGGAGATACTACTGTCCACCTGTGTCCCAAGGTCTCATCACATTTTCGGCATCATGTACACTACCAGCTATGTGGTAGTTCATGGGTACAGAGTTTTTACCAAAGGGGATGACAATACACTTTTTGGCATGGAGCTTCAGGCCATGGCTTTGACACCAGGTATCTGTCTCAGTGAGGCCCTTTTGTAGTTTGTCCACATCGTTAGGAGTTTCGATTATGGCTCCTAGTTTGCAGTCATCTGCAAACTTTGTTAGCCAAAGACCTTCTGTGTTGGCCTGCACTTCAGAGAAGTAGATACCAAACAGGAGAGGACCCAGGACTGAACCCTGTGGTACTCCACTTGTCACTGGTCTGATGTCGGACTTGGAATCCGCTACTTTCACAGTGTGGGTTCTGTCCGTGAGCCAGTTGGCAACCCATCTTGTGACATAGGGATTTATACCTAGTTTAGTGAGCTTATCTATAATTCCAGAGTGGGGGATGGTGTCAAAAGCCTTGGCGAGATCTAGATAAGCTGTGTGAACCATTTTACCCTCATCTATGGCTTTGGTGACTGCTTCAAAGAAGTCAATCAGGTTTAGGAGACATGATCTGCTTTTACAAATCCAAACTGAGTAGGGTCCAGAGTTTGGAGATTACCAATGTCTTTGTTTATGAGTTCCATGATGATACGTTCCATGGCCTGGCAGACCAGGCTCGTCAGGCTATTGGGGCGGTAGTTCCTGGGGTCCGTCGTGGCTCCCCCTTTGTGGAGTGGGATAACTGTCGCGGTGCGCCATTCAGTGGGTTCAAAGCCTGAGGTGAGGCTATGATTGAACATGGTGCTTAGGTAGAGTGCCAGTTCATTCTGTAGTTCGTGTAGAACGCAGCCTGGGATATTGTCTGGTCCCATGGATGCTGTGTTCTTGGCTTTGGAGAGTGTGTTTTTTACCTGTGCAGCCATGATTATAGGAAATTTGCATTCTTCCAGTATAGAAATGGGCCCTCTAGGGGGTGAGAGGGGGGTAAAGTTAGCACTGAACCTATCTGCTAGGATGTTGGCAATATCAGTTGGTTCTGTATATTTAGTGCCATTATGCTGTAACTTGGAGCAGACATGAGTGTTCCCATTTAGATTCTTGACATAGCTATAGAATGCTTTGTGGTTGTCTTTAGAGTCAGTGGCAATTTTGTTTTCGTAACTAGCTTTGGAGGATTTTATGAGGGATCTCAGCTTCTTACCGAGGTTGACCAGGGAGTTCCTCCAGTCATGGGATTTTACTCTTTTTTTGCAACAGTTTCTTTCTTCTGTTGTAGAGTTTGTTTATCGCAGAGGACCACCAGATTGGCTTCCTTTTTTTTGGAGGATAACATCTTGGTTCTATTAGGGATAGCATGATCCATGCACTCGTGTAAGTGCTTATAAAGTGCATTTGTGTAGGATTCAGCAGTCATACCTCTATTGTCCATCTGCATGGGTGTCATGAAGTTTGCCACTTCTGTCTTAAGAAGTGTGAAGTTGGCTTTTGAGAAGTTTTTTACGATGGTTTCCCTAAATGGGGCTGGGAGTGGGATGTGGATGTCTAGGCTGATAAGCTTGTGGTCGGATCTGACCAATGAGGAATTGACCTCTGGTGTGGAACACCAGTTTCCCATGTTGGTAATGACCAGGTCTAGGATACTGCTGCCCCTGGTGGGGGTGTGAATAAGTTGATCCAAGGCGTTGGAATTTATGAATTCTAGAAAACGTTGAGCAAAAGAGTTGGTACATGAGTAGTTTTCCCAGTTAATGGTGGGGTAGTTGAAATCGCCCATTATTAGGGTGTTGGGTTGTACCCTAATACTTTCTAGTGCATCAAGAAATGAGGAGTGTGAATCCTGGGGCATGGTGGGGGGTCTGTAGCAAGCTACAATTTGGATTGCGGTCTTGCCCAGAGTTAGTTGCACTTGGATAATCTCAGATGCATTATGCTGTGCAACTAGCCTGGAGGTGTGGATATCCTTAATGAATATGGACACGCCTCTGCCTTTAGTGCTTCTTTCTGGGTTAGGTGGCCGAAAGGTGTGGTATGAATTGAAGCCTGGTAATGCAGGGGTGCTCTCTGGAGCTTTGAACCAGGTCTCTGTCACATTTACAACCTCCAAGCCAAAACTCCCCTTAGTTTACTACGGTTTGATTTGTACCTTACCTGTCAACAAATTACTCCTGCCTCTACAGTCTCTACCATATTCAGATAATCTGCCTGGTTTTGACTGATGATTACGCCAAGTATTTTGATGCTCAGCATTTCAACTGCTATTTATTTTGCAACTGTATTTGTCTGCAGCATTCCTGCACACACTTTTCTTACATTCCAGTACGCCTTTTCCAATGCACTAAATATTTTAAATTATTTATTTGTTTTTGTGTACTTTCCTGAAACAGGTTAATTGCTGAAAAGTGACTCCTGTGGTTCGATTCGGCCACCTTAAATATAATAAATAAAAACAAGCTAAAGAGCACAATGAATCATCCACTGCTCCTAAGCCAGCAAATTGCCATCCAACAACAAGCCCCTAAGGCAAGACAATGTACCAAACACTTTAGTCACAGGTGACTCTATAATCAGGTACACTGATGTTCCACTCACCAGACTAAACAAGCAGAAAATTACAGTCAGCTGCCTGTTGGGTGCCAGGATCTGCCACATAACGCATGCACTCAAGTCACTCCACAAGTACAAATATGTCACTGTCCATGTTGGAGTGAATGAGACGTACCTCCCTGGACTACACGAAGAGAGACATGAAGAGCTCTCAGATCATGTGGCCCAGGCAGGTATGACCCTAGCCCTGAGTAGCATTCTGCCTTCGCCCAGAATTATACCACAGTATAAGGACAAAATGATTGACTTCAACAATTGGCTAAGCTTCTGGTGTCACTCAAAGGGGATCCAGCATCTGTCTGCCTGGGACGACACGATCGACAAACCACGATGCTTTGCCAGAGACTCTGGTCTGCACCCTTCACCCCTGGGATTCAGGTTACTGGCTAAAGCTCTTGCCACCCCTATAGTGCCTTTTTTAGGCAAGGTTCAAAGGACAAAACTACCACCGTAACAGATACAAGCATGCAAAATCTGAAGGTAATGCTACTCAATGCTAGAAGTCTAACCCTCAAAATTCACTCTCTCGAGGCACTCCTAAAAATGGAGAACATCGATATCTGTGCAATAACTGAGACCTGGTTCAAGGCTCGAGACAGCACCCCTGCAATACCAGGCTAGAACACACTTTTCAGCCACCAAACCAAGATCGAAACACTAAAGGTGGAGGAGTGTCCATATTCACCAAGGATTCACCAAGGATATTCACACCTCCAGGCTAGTTGCCCAACACAATGCATCTGAAATTCTCCAGCTGCAACTAACATTAGGTAAGACTGCAATCCAAACTGTAGCTTAAAGATCCCCCAGCATGCCCCAAGATTCTCACCACAATTTTCTAAACATACTGGAAAATATTAAGATACAACCAAACACCCTAATACTGGGTGATTTCAACTACCCTGCCATTAACTGGGAAAACTACTCTGGCACCAGCACCTTTTCCCAACGGTTCGTGGAATTCATAAATTCCAACGCCATGGATCAACTAATCCATTGTCCCATCAGGGGCTCTAATATCCTGTCCCACCAGGGGCTCTAATATCCTAGACCTGGTCATTACCAACATGGGAGATAGATGCTCCCAATCAGTGGTTACCCCCTCATTGGTCAGGTCTGACCATAAGCAAATCACCCTTGACATTCACATTCCAGCCCCACCCCCCAGTAAGGAAACCTCAGTAAAAAACTTCTCCAAAGCCAACTTCATGCTACTCAAGTCAGAAGTGACAGACTTCATGACACCCATGCAGACTGGAGGTGAAAGTTCAACTGCTGAATACACTAAGGCACTGTATGAGCACATCCACTTGTGCATGAATCGTGCCATCCCAAATAGAACCAAGACACTCTCCTCCAAAAAAGGGAAGCCAATCTGGTGGCCCCCTGCCATAAACAACTATACAACAGAAGGAAGAAACTGTTGCAGAAGAGAGGAAAATCCCAGGATGAAAAAAACTCCCTTACCAGCCTCAGCAAGAAGCTGAGATCCCTCATAAAATCCTCCAAAGCTAGCTATGAAAATAAAATTGCCAAAGACTCCAAAGACAACCACAAGGCATTCTATAGTTATGTCAAGAATCTAAATGACAATGCTCAGATCTGCTCTGAGCTATAACAGACTGGCATTAAATATACTGATCCCATGGATATTGCCAATATCCTGGCAGATCGATTTAGTGCCAACTTCACCCCCCTCTCACCTCCTAAAGGGCCCATCTCAATATCAAATGATTTAAATTCTGTTAATCATGCCACACAGGTAGAAACCGCACTCTCCAAAGCTAAGAATACAGCATCCATGGGACCAGATGACATCCCGGGCTGTGTACTAGATGAACTACAAAATGAACTGGCACCTCACCTAAGTGTCATGTTTAATCATAGCCTCACCTCAGGCTTCGTGCCCACTGAGTGGCACACAGCTACAGTTATCCCACTCCACAAGGGGGATCCACCTTGGATGCCGGGAACTACCGTCCCATCAGTCTGACAAGCCTGATCTGCAAGGGCATGGAAAGCATTAGCATGGAACTTATAAAACAAAGACACTACACTGGTAACCTTCAAACACTAGACCTCACCCAGTTTGGGTTCGTGAAGGGCCGATCATGTCTCCTGAAGCTGATTGACCTCTTCAAATCAGTCTCCAGAGCTATGGACGAGGGTAAGGAGGTCCACACAGCCTATCTAGACCTCGCCAAGGCCTTCAACACCATCTCCCACTCTGGAATCATAGATAAACTTACTAAGTTGGGCATAAATCCCTACGTCACCAGATGGGTTGCCAACTGGCTTACTGACAGAACCCATACTGTAAAAATAGCAGACTCCAAATCCAGCTCCTGCCAAGTGACAAGTGGAGTACCTCAGGGTTCAGTCCTGGAACTGCTCTTGTTTGGCATCTACTTCTCTGAAGTACGGGCCAACACTAAGGGACTCAGGCTAACAAAAGTTCGCAGATGAAACTGGGAGCCATTATTGAATCCCCAAATGATGTAGATATTCTACAAAAGGGCCTTACAGAAACAGATGCTTGGTGCCAAAGCCATGGGCTCAAGCTTAATGCCAAGAAATGTATAGTTATCACCAAAATGTGATGAGACATAGGGACACATGTTGGACAGTGGTCTCACCTTCGATAACCAGATCGCCACAACAGTCAGGAAATCCTTCTATGTAGCATACCTCATCACTAAGGGCTTTTCAAAAAAAAAAAAAAAAAAAAAAAGGTCATTGTCCCACTGTACTCATCCCTCATTAGACCCATTAGAGTACAGCGCCCAGTTTGGTTATGTACCTCACAAGACATCTGCAACAGTTGCAGATATAGCTCATTAAAAGAATCACAGGCCTAAAGCCAATGCCCTATGCTGACTATCTAAAAAAACAACAGCTGGCTATACTCTGTGGCATATCGTCTACTCAGAGGCGATCTCTGCTTAACATACAAGGCCATGTCAAACCCTGAGATGTTGGACATGCTCCACTTAAAGAAATCCCAATCCCTCAGAGCCACACGCTCCAGGGATCTAAACCTTGTCATCACAATGAACAAAACAGGCTATAGGGATAGGTTCCTGACCCAGAGACTCCCCATACATGTCAAGCAGAGCACCTCCTTGGCCTTCTTCAAAAGGAACCTTGAAGATTGGATGGGAGATAGGAAATTCACCACGGGGGTCATGTCAGTCGCCCTGCTAGACAGGGTTCCAGGGAAGTAAATATTGTGGGAAGAAATATCCAGGGAATTCACCCCGGGGGTCATGTCCGTCACCCTGCTAGACAGGGGTCCAGGGAAGTAAATATTGTGGGAAGAAATATCCAGGGAATTCACCCCAGGGGTCATGTCAGTCACCCTGCTAGACAGGGGTCCAGGGAAGTAAATATTGTGTGAAGAAATATCCAGGGAATTGTTATGGCTAGGCTTGTATAGGCCCTACGGCCGACAGCCTAGTACCAACTTATGAACCTATATATACTTCTGGCTTCTGTGCACAGAATGACCACTGTGATATTCTTGAACCTTTCAACATGATGGACTTGCCTCATTAGCAAACCCAGCACCCATGTTACAATTATTTCTCAATCTGCTTTTTATTTTGATGCCAACATGCAACATTTTACTTCATCTGTATTACTTTTATTAATTTCAATTACACACTAATAATTGCTGTGCTTCTGGCCTAAGTTGTCGCTAAAAAAGGTCTGGATCCAGTTTACTTACCTTGTTAACAAATAACAATAATGTTAATCATTTCAGTTGCTGAATTCAACTACTGTGTCAATGAACCAGGCCGTCCAATCTCAATACTATCCAATGTTTAGTTACTTGTTTGATAACTGGCTTAAGTAGGCTGGCCCTATAACCCAGGCCAACATCAACACAAAATCAGTAAGAAAAGTTATTCAGAAATATTCAAATTGGAAGACTGATGAAGATATACAAGTTATAGTTTAAGAAAAATATTTACACTAAAATACATTGCAAATACTTTAAAAATTAACAATCACCTTGGAGTCTAGAAAATGCAAGCAGCACAAGGCTTGTATCACAAAAATACAGTGTCTGAAATTCTTATTATGACCTGCAAACTATAAGGAAAAGTGGAATTAAGGAAATGCTGAGCTATGTTATAAGTCAAAGTAAAATAAAGCACATGAGAAGAACCCATACTGTTAAGTTCAACATTTTTTTTAAATTAGTCACGACAGATGTTTCTGATAACTAAGATAGTCATCTGTTGTCACAAAAAAGGCAACAACAGGTATTTTTGAACAGCGACAATAACTTGCTTCTAAAAGATTCATAGGGAGAACATTTAAATACCAGTGACCCTATTTGCTAAAATGGAAATAGCTCAATCATTTGCTTCTCGCAGGGCCTTCACAGAAGAAAGTATGTCCACCATACTTATAAGTTCTTCAGACACTCCTTTCATTTCTCAACAATTTCTGCAAGATCATTTCTCCAACTTTAGCTTGATCTGTTAGTATAAGGGGATAAAAGCCCTTAAAATAACCCAGGCAACCAGAAATCAGTTAGTTGCTCCTGCTGGAACTGGCATGCAGAATGAAGAAGTGACAAAGTACCGCCTGATCGCCTTTCACTTGGTGGTGGTGAGGGGGGAGCTTAGAGATAAGTTAGTGAGGGCAGACTATTTTCTGTAGGCCCAGTGGAGACCGGGGCTCAGAAAAGCATCTAGCCTGAGCAAGCGGGCAGATCTGGGAAGCTGTCACCATGAGCAGAGAATATCCTAAGATTACGGCTTATCACTTCCCTGTCAATAGTTTGATTCCAGCACAGTTGGGGGTAGTGCCATAACCTACTCAAGCCAGTCTCTGCATGCAGCAGAGGCAGCACCCAGGGTCAGTCACCTTCCATGAGAGACCAGTAATTATGGAGTGGAGCAAGTGATTCCAGTCTGGAGTTGTTAAATGTGAAGGCAAAGAAGAGCCTGTGTACTTGTAAGTGCAGAGTCCCAGAGAAGCCATTATGTAGCACAGTATTCCACACAAAGCTTACCCAGAGTACCCAGATGAAACTGTTTTTTTTTTTTTTTTAATATTCTCCTCTCCCTTTCTGACTTTTTATTTTTAATAATTCTCCATTTCTGACAACTTCAGCAGTATGTTGCCAGTCTCACTCTTGCTCCTGAGTTGCTAGAAAGTTTCTCCATGGCCTCTCCTAACTCCTCTCAACACCTGGTGCTTCACATCAATCACAAATGCAGATGCTACTTTTCCACATTATCAGTATCACACGTGCTGCTTTCTTGGCCTACCAGTATCAGTCAGTCAATTGTGCCCCCCCCCCCCCTCCACCTCCACCTCCACAACAAGACTTTAGTGGAAAGCCTCTTTCTTCAACAGGATAGCTTCCCTAGTGCCTTGTGTCCATCAGGATTACAACTAATACAACTACCAAAAACCTTTCTGCCACAGTAATAGGGCTGCAGGAGTGTAGAACAGTGACAACTGGATGAAAATGCTGAAAGTGATGGACACTATTTTCAATGTGTGGAAGCCTGGAACAGTACCTCTGGACTGGCAAACTGAAACAGTGATACCCATTTTTCAAAATTAAAACAAGGTCTGCTTCACTTACAAGTATGATACATCTCAGTCTCCACAGGAAAGTGTAAGGCTTGTGTGGGAAAGACTTCACCGACTTCACCCAATAATTACGCCTCTAATTAAAGAGCAGTAATCCGGATTCTGGTATCACTGTAGAGCAGTGGACCAACTCTGTTATCTACACAGATTGTGGGAGGTCAAATGAATATGCTGACACTGTACACATGCACTTTGTAGACTTGGAAAAGATATTAAACAGTGTAGGCAGAAATATCTCATGGGAGGTATTACAACAATACGGGGTCCAGGGGTTGTTGTTACATGCCATGCAGTTGTGTTTTTGAGAATATATTCATGGTATTAAGTTGAATACATTCAAGGTGGACATACAACTCCACCAAGGGTATGGCTTTTCCCCTCCTGTTTGTGGTGTTCTTGGATAGTCACTCAAACAGCAGCCAATAGCTGGCAAGTATCCAGGCTGGGGATGTAACCTTTCCTGTTTTCACATATCATCCTAGTCACAAGTGAAGCATCTCCAGTTTGCAATATACTGCAAAGTGTAAAGCAGCTGAGATGTAAAGCAACACCTCCCAAAACGGAAGTCTTGGGTTCTCTCCTGGAAAAATGTGGCTTATTCTTTGCTTGTGATGGAAGAAAAGTACACAAGTGGGGATGGAGGCAATTAGGAGACTAACCACTGGATGGGTGCAGCAGGAACAACAACAGAGCAAAGTTTGATTGGATTTTTTTTTAAATGACAACTGAGTCACAGGTCAAAGTTCTCTGCTTGCTGTTCTACATACTCATCCTCACCTGTAATCATAAGCTTTGGGTAATGATGCTATATATAAAAATGAAAAGCATTCAATATAAATTCATATGCCATTCAACAGGTAAAAGTATAAAATATGTATTAAGCAACAGGACAGGACAGGAAAAAAGTCAAGGTGAGGTGTTACCCAGCAGTGTCCCACAGGATGTGAACTGTAGCTACTTCATTTTGGGTGACTTCTCAAGTTTAAAATATACACGTAGTCACTCCAGGGAGATTACTGTACCACTTTATACCTTACTGATAGCTACTTTGTTGAATACGATACTACATTTAAGCTACTTAAAAACTTGAAAAGAAAAGAAAGAATGACTCCTGGCTTGAAAAATTCAACTACTCAGAAAGGCTTTAGGAACTGTTAGTGTAAAATGCTTTTTATAGACAGAGTTGACCTCTGTTTTCACTAGATGCCATATATAAAACAAATTTACAAGAAAGTCTATACCAACAGATCAAGGAATCTAATTCAAATAATACACAACAATAACAGGGGAAGAATGACATAGAACAGCTGCTTTCAAAAATTATGCAAGTCCCCTCTTACCATCAGAAGTCAGTCATTAACTTCCAGTACATCATATTATGGCCAATGAAATATATGTAAGGATATAAACATCAAAAATGCAGTGATTCTGATGCGTAGCTGGGTTGTGTCACCTAGAACAAAGTGAGGAGCTTGGCAATCCAAGAGGAGCTCAAAGTGTAGCCGCTGCTCTTTCATATGGTATGGCCACCTTGTGAGAATGTTCCCAGGCATCTCCCACTGGATGTGTGCCAGGCACAGCCCAGAGAAAGATCATCCCTGGACAGACTCAGCACAGACTGGATAGCTCATGTCTAATCACTTTTCCTAGGATTATTTGAAAATGATTATTTAGAAACTTTTGGGGGGGGGGGGGGTGAAGAAGTTGATGTATCTTACTTGGCTTGCTGCTACCACCAGGGATGACAGTTTAGAAAATTACTATAAGAAAAAAATCATAGCTACCTTCACTGAACACGTGACAGAAGATTGCAGTTGGCATGGGTTACATTTAGCTTTTTTTCACTCAATGCTGTACACAAAATAAGTCAGATCTTTCTAATAGGAGAGTGCCTGAGGTGCATAACCTGATGGTATATGAGCAAGAAAAAGGACAGCAATAATGTTCTTTTGCCTTTCCTTCTGAATGAATGACAGCATTCCAGCATGAATTGACCATTCTGTTAGGTCACTTAAAATACGTTTAAGTGCTTACTGGAATATATATCACAAAGATAATTAAAAAAATACTGCAACATTACAATAAACCATTTACGTGTCCACATTCACATGGCATGAACCCTCTGCTTAAACATCACAAATATACCCAACAACAATGCTGTTTGAATAAGTAACTAGACTGCATGGGAAATCATAACAAATCAGGCAACAAATTATGCTTTTTTCTTCAGTGCAATAGCCTAAGGCAATCAAACTACTTTCATTTCCAAAAAAACTAGAGTAATTCAATTTATTTTTTTCTTTAGAAACAACTTGAATCAAAAGCAAAGTACTAAATGTTTTTGTGACATTCATTCATGTTTACAGCAATAAGAAAGTACTAGAAATGATACACTCGGCACACAAGTCTACATCCCACAGCCACCACTTGTACAGAGCAATGCCCTATAGCATGTCAGTTCAAAGTTGTTTAAAAATAACAGTTTTGTCAGTATTTATGTCAAAAGGGGTGCACTGTTCTAAAGCTTAGGCACCCAGCTTCAGTTTTTATATATTAATTACCTTGAAAAAAAGAAATTCTGACCTAATTAATTAATTAGGACTATGGAGAACAATTCCAAGCAATCAAGTATTTAAGAGACAAAGTGTATTTTCTATTAAAATAAGGGTACAAAGCAGCCCCAAACAAAAATAAATAATCATCAGCAGAAATGTTTGCAAACAGTGCTGAAAAATTTCACACTTTCCATTTACTCTTCACATACTCAGAAGTTCATGAGACACACTTTATTGTGCTACGCAAAGTTCTGTCAACATTTTTGCACTTCAGTTAATAAAAAAGACAAAAGTACTAAAGAGCAGACTAAAAATAATATTAACTTTAACACTTTGCAGATATGGAGCAGACTAAACATAACATTAACTTTAACACTTTGCAGATATGCAACTACACTATCTCCAGTTTAACTTTTATTCCCCCTTTTAGAACACACAACTAGAAAATGTCACAAACGTGAGATTTTTATGTAGCCCAACACCATAAGTAATTTCAAAGAGCTAAAAGCTTTCACCAAGTGACTGAAATTGAGCATCCCAGTTTCATGCATTTTTTCTGTTTATTACAATTATACCATGTTTTAAACTGTTAATAATTAAAAGAAGTAACATCAACAAGAAATATAACACCTCTGACCCAGAGAAGACCCACAGTGGGGCCCATTTTCTCGATTTGCAACACCCAAAAGAAAGTGAGCAGATAAACACTTACAGTGTACTCTGCACTCCTCCTGTGTTAGCCTGACTTAAAACCTGAGTTAAAGCTTTGGGTCGTAACATCACTGATCCACACAATAACAGCAACAGAAAATCTGTCTTTCTTCCCTTCGTGCTCCTCAGTCAGCTGCCTATTCATCAGCTTCCTGCAAGAGTCAGAGCAGGGGAGGGGAGGAGAGGAAGGTGAAAGAGAAGTCCTTAAGCATTCTGGGAGTTGTAGTATTAGGAGTTTTAAGAGTTTTGATAAGTCTACAGATGACTTCCAAGAGTAATTTTGGCTAACAGAGTGTGGAGAAAACTGCAGTAAGCTTTTGTAAATCTGGTGGTGGTTTGACTACACGCTGGTTAGGATTTTATTTATTTGTTTATCTTTGTTTGTCAGGAAAGGCTAGCTGGGTTAATCCCATTTTCTCAGAATGTCCCGGGAGAAAATCTCCACAGTCATTACAGATACAAAGTACAGAGAATATTACAAATACATGCATAAAGTAAGATAGTAAGGAGTTTAAAACATTCTTGAGTTAAACACAAACCACTTTGCTCACAGGTTTGTTGCCATCCTGAGTTAAATATAAGTCTTGCCCACTATGAAACGAATTCTTGGCTAAGTCCATAAAATACTAGACTGTACCTCTGATCACACTCCTGCTAAGATACCACATACATACCTCTCAACTGTACAGACTTTTGCAGAACATACACATTTTTTGCTTTGTATTTTTGGACCATTTCTCATTAAAATTGTGGTTTTCTGGTAAATCATTGAGGGTTAAAGTCAGAAAATAATGACAGACATTTATTTGAGTTTCAGACTTCAGAAAATTCATGTTAATGCAAAACCTGTTATTCTAGCAATTGTTTAAGTTTGTAAGAGCAATATTTAAAAACTGTGCCTATTTTTGGGCCTTTGCCCCCCATTATTGATGGCTTTGTCCAGATTCTTGCTGTAAGATGTTGAGAGGTATGCAAAGTATCTCTTGATCTGTCTCACTACACATAAACACACATCTTAAAAATATTTCCTTAAAGATGATATGTAGTCTGTATCAAAAGACGTATAAATAAATACTACAAGGCCTCAACATGTACAGTTTTGAGGAAAAGAGGCAGCAGAGAAAAGCATAATGAGCTAAATGTGAAGATACAAGGTGAGTGGTTCAAGGGAAAAATAAAACATAGTTATTTTCACTAAAAAGTCAGTGCATAATAAGGTCAGTCTTCATAAAAATGTAGTAAGGTTAAAAATAGTAATTAAATTCAAAAACCATGGAATATGCATCAGGCTTTCCTTACAAGAGCTTGGGGAGATTAGTATGGCCTGCAGTTTATCAATTCAGTAATAAGTAACAATTATCCTTATCTGCTTTTCATGTGCATAGTGTATGTATGTATATGTATTTATGCGTGTATATATGTATGTATGTATTAGGGGTCGCCACAGGGGAACTCCGGTCCGCTAATGATTGGCAGTAGATTTTTACGTGCTGGCTTGCCAGGCCTAATGCACAACCTTCAACGGAGGAACGCCCATTCATGCATGTCGATACACAGAAGACGCTCTAACTGAGAATCAAACGTGTAACATCTAACTGTGAGGCAACAACGCTACCGCAGCACCACCACCGCAGTTCCTATAGATATATATATATATATATATATATATATATATATATATATATATATATATATATAAAACCCAGCCACTGGGGATGCACAAGCCAGTGCATTTCTTTGTGCTGGTCCCAAGCCCGGATAAATGGGGAGGGTTGCATCAGGAAGGGCATCCAGCATAAAAAAACTTTTGCCAAATCATACATGCGGACAACAGTACAGATATACAAACTGGATTGGTCGAGGCCCAGGTTAACAACAACCGCCACCAGTACTGTTGTCCAACAGGGTGCTGGCAGAAATTGGGCTACTGTTTGCCGAAGGAGGAGAAGAGGGGGAAGGCATGCCCGAAGGCAGGTAAAGGCTAGGACTGTGATAGCGAGGGTCAGAACTTTGAATGTTGGCAGTATGACTGGTATAGGGAGAGAGCTTGCTGATATGATGGACAGAAGGAAGGTTGGTATATTGTGTGTGCAAGAGACCAGATGGAAGGGGAGCAAGGCTAGGTGTAGCGGAGGCGGGTTCAAATTGTTTTATCAAGGTGTGGATGGGAGGAGAAATGGCGTAGGGGTTATCCTGAAGGAACAGTATGCTAAGAGTGTTTTGGAGGTGAAAAGAGTGTCAGATAGAGTGATGTTTATGAAGCTGGAAATTGATGGTGTAATGATGAATGTTGTTAGTGCATATGCTCCACAAGTTGGGTGTGCGATGGATGAGAAAGAAAAATTTTGGAGTGAGTTGGATGAAGTGGTGATGACTGTACCCAAGGGTGAGAGAGTGGTGATTGGAGCAGATTTCAATGGGCATGTTGGTGAAGGGAACAGAGGGGATGAGGAAGTGATGGGTAGGTATGGTGTTAAGCAAAGGAATGCAGAAGGTCAGATGGTAGTGGATTTTGCAAAAAGGATGGACATGGCTGTGGTGAATACGTATTTTAACAAGAGGGAGGAGCATAGGGTGACATACAAGAGTGGAGGAAGATGCACACAGGTGGATTATATCTTATTTAGAAGGGCTAGTCTGAAGGAGATTGGAGACTGTAAAGTGGTGGTGGGGTAAAATGTAGTTAGGCAGCATAGGATGGTGGTTTGTAGGATGACATTGGTGATCAAGAAGAGGAGGAGGAGTGTGAGGGCAGCACCAAGGATCAAATGGTGGAAATTGAAAAAGGGTAATTGTGAGGTGGAGCTCAGGGAAGAGTTAAGACAGGCACTAGGTGGCAGTGAAGAGTTACCGAATAGCTGGGTAATTACAGCAGAGCTAGTAATGGAGATGGCTAGAAAGGTGTTTGATGTGATATCTGGAAAGAGGAAGGAGGACAAGGAGACATGGTGGTGGAATGAGGAAGTACAGGAGAGTATACAGAGAAAGAGGTTGGCAAAGAAGAAGTGGGATTGTCAGAGAGATGAAGAAAGTAGACAGGAGTATAAGGAGATGAGGTGCATGGCAAAGAGAGAGGTGGTGAAGGCTAAGGATAAGGCGTATGAAGGTTGGACACTAAGGAGGGAGAAAAGGACCTGTACCGATTGGCTAGACAGAGGGACTGAGCTAGGAAAGATATGCAGCAGGTAAAGGTGATAAAGGTTAATGAGGGAAACATACTCACAAGTGAGGAGAGTGTGTTGAGCAGATGGAAAGAGTACTTTGAGGGATTGATGAATGAAAAGAATGAGAGGGAGAGAAGGTTGGATGATGTGCAGATAGTGAATCATGAAGTGCAGTGGATTAGCAAGGAGGAAGTAAGGATAGCTATGAAGAGAATGAAGAATGGAAAGGCTGTTGGTCTAGATGACACACCTGTGGAAGCATGGAGGTGTTCAGGTGAAATGATAGTGGAGTTTTTAACCAGATTATTTAATGAAATTTTGGAAAGTGAGAGGATGCCTGAGGAATGGAGAAAAAGTGTTTTGGTACCTATATTTAAGAATAAGGGTGATGTGCAGAGCTGTAGTAACTACAGAGTGATAAAACTGATCAGTCACAGCATGAAATTATGGGAAAGAGTAGTGGAAGCTAGGTTAAGAAGGGACGTGATGATTAGTGATCAGCAGTATGGTTTCTTGCCAGGAAAGAGCACTACAGATGCGATGTTTGCTCTGAGAGTGTTGATGAAGAAGTACAGAGAAGGTCAGAAGGAGTTGCACTGTGTCTTTGTGGACTTAGAGAAAGCATATGACAGGGTGCCTAGAGAGGAGTTATGGTACTGTATGAGGAAGTCGAAAGTGTCAGAAAAGTATGTAAGAGTGGTACAGGATATGTACGAGGCTAGTGTGACAGCAGTGAAGTCTGCAGTGGGAATGACAGATGCATTGAAGGTGGAAGGGGGACTACATCAGGAATCATCTCTGAGCCCTTTCTTATTTGCAATGGTGATGGACAGGGTGACAGACGAGATCAGACAGGAGCCCCGTGGACTATGATGTTTGCAGATGACATTGTGATCTGTAGTGAAAGTAGGGAACAGGTGGAGGAGACCCTGGAGAGGTAGAGATATGCTCTAGCGAGAAGAGGAATGAAGGTCAGCAGAACTAAGACAGAATATGTGTGTGTGAATGAGAGGAAGGATAGAGGAAAGGTGAGCATGCAGGGAGTAGAAACGGCAAAGGTGGATGAGTTTAAATACTTGGGATCAACAGTTCAGAGTAATGGTGAGTGTGGAAGAGAGGTGAAGAAGAGAGTACAGGCAGGATGGAGTGGGTGGAGAAGAGTGTCAGGGGTGATTTGTGACAGACGAGTACCAGTAAGAGTGAAAGGGAAGGTCTACAGGAGGGTAGTGAGACCAGCTATGTTATATGGGTTGGAGACGGTGGCATTGACAAAAAGGCAGAAGTCAGAGCTGGACATGGCAGAGTTAAAGATGTTAAGATTTGCACTGGGTGTGACAAGGGTGGACAAGATGAGGAACAAGTATATTAGAGGGTCAGCCCAGGTTGGAAGGTTTGGAGACAAAGCCAGAGAGGAAAGATTACGTTGGTTTGGACATGTGCTGAGGAGGGATGTAGAGTATATTGATAAAAAGATGCTAAGGATGAAGCTGCCAGGTAACAGGAAAAGAGGAAAGCCTAAGATAAGGTTTATGGATGTGGTGAGAAAGGACATACAGATGGTTAGTGTGACAGAGCAAGATGCAGAGGACAGGAAGAAATGGAAACAGATGATCCGCTCTGGTGACCCCTAACAGAAGCAGCCGAAAGAAGAAGATATATATATATATATATATATATATATATATATATAATTTCTATCTGTCTCTATTTACATCTAGGTTTATAGATAGACACTAGGCTTCCAATCCAGGAGACCATTGATGAGCCCTGCTCAAATTCCCAGTTGCACTGTCTGGTTAAATGACATGCTCAAGGTCACACAGTAGGCAAGTGAGAGATGACTGAATCAAATGCTGTAAAACTGGATCTAGAGCAAATAGCCTTAACCATATGTGCCAGCTGCGAAGCTAACAAATACACCCAAATGGATATGAACCCATTCCTTTTCCATTGATACTCTAAGCGTAAAACAGTAGCCAAGTATGCCAGAGAAGTGCACACATACACACACACACACACACGCACACACGCACACACACACACACACACACACACACACACACACACACACACACACACACACACACACACACACACACACACACACACACACACACACACACACACACACACACACTTACACACACACACAGATAGATAGATCTATGTCAGATAATCAAGTTTTCAGAAACTCAAAATTCATATGGACAAGACCATATGATCGAGTTTCTGAAAACTCAAACATAAAAAAAAAGCCACAAAAATCTACTTTTTTTTATGCTTACGCAGGGGGGTAAGCCCCCCCCAAACTTCCATGTACCCCACACCACCTGCAAATTATATACACTGACTTCAAGATAGCACTACAGTGAAGAATAAGGTTACTTTTCCGATTCTCACTGTTCCATGATCTCCATTCAAAAGCTTCAAGTTCTCAAAAACTGGATCATATGGACTAATTTCGAGTTTCTGAAAACTTGATCAACTATATATATATATATATATATATATATATATATATATATATATATATATATATATACACACACACACACATATATATATATATATATATATATATATATATATATATATATATATATATAAAATACACACAACTGAAATTCCTAAATGTGAATAAGTACATTTTTATTCCTTGTATTATTTTTATTTATTTTTATTTTACATTTGTTAACCGGGTTAGTCCAGCTGAGTTTTTCGCTTGTTTTCAGTGGAGACCCAGGGAGAAATGCTCCTCAGAGAGATTTAAAAAAAGAATAATATTTACAAATATTTAAGTAAAACAATAAAAAGTTTTTTTATTAAGCATTCTTCTTAAAATCCACTTTTCGACGAAAAGTGGATTTTAAGAAGAACGCTTAATAAAAAACGTTTTATTTTTATAACGTCTTTATTGTATCCGGAGCACCTGTCAGCGAGTTCCTTTGGATTTGTTGACTTGTGTGGACTCGACAGTTTGTGGGTTTTTTTCTTCAGTTCATTTACAAATATTTACAAAAAAAACAATTAGCAATATATAATTTACATTCTAGAGCATTACATTTGGATGCTGTTAACAAGTAGCTGGTATTAGCTTAGTTAATGCTAGACTAGGTCATTACAGAATTTGTATAAGAAAAGGGAGAAGAATATTGCAAAGGGACAGAGTGGTTATAGCCAGAGAGACTACGGGTTAAGAGCAGGGAATGAGATAGACTGGGGAGTAGAGGGAAAGACAGAATAGCTTAGGAAATAGCACGGAATGGAGATAGTTGAAGATCAATGAACAGGATGTGAGAAGTGGAGTAGGGAAAGCTAGGGTAAAATAGTTTCAGGGGGGGATGGCTAGAGTGGCAGGACCATTTCTTCATCAGGTGTTTTTTTGTGGCTAGCTTGAAGTATTTTGTATGGTTAAGGGAACTAATTTCCAGGGGTAGTTGGTTTCAAGCCACAGTAGGGTTATAATTATAGAGTAAATGGCCTGTTTTGGTATTAGGTTTGTAGATCTGTAGCAAGTCTTGGCCAGAGCTGCGTAGTGTCCTGTTTGGAATATATTTAGTTATTATGGAAGATAGGCTGGGACAGAAAGAGGGTAGATAGAGGACTGAGTGAATAATCTGTAATTGATGTAGTAGAAGCAGATGGAGGAATTCTAGCCAGGTCAGTTGCTTGAGAGATAAGCAGTGGTGAGCCTTGTATGTGTGATTGGCTGCGAATCTAGCCACCGTATTATACGTAGTTGTGAGTTTTGTAATGAGTGAGGTGTTAAGGTTAGTGAATAAGTGACAGCTATATAAGAGTGTGGGAAGAAGAAATGCATGGGAGAGTGTTATTCTGGCTGTGTTGGTTAGATATCTTTGATTCCGGTAGAGAAGACCAAGTTTTCTGGTGTGTTTTTTTTACAGAATTGTTAATGTGCAGATCAAATTTAAGCTGATCATCAATTGTAACTCCCAGCAGTTTAGTACTTGGTTCAGGTATAATGATGGTGTTATTCATAGATAAGATGGTAAATGTGGTTTTGAGATTGGAGAGATTCTTGGGGAGGAAGAGAACGATCTTTGTTTTCTTTGGATTGAGAATTAGTTTATTGTCACTAAGCCATGCCTCAATGGTGTTGAAAGATGACTGTGTGGTGGAGTGAAGGTCTGATGTATTATCTGCAATAGTGATGACAGTAGAGTCATCTGCATATTGTACAAGTGTAGAGTGCGAGTCAGAGGTTTGTAATAGATTTGTGAAGATATTACAGAGGAGTGGCCCAACTATGGATCCATGAGGGACTCCCATAGACACATTGAGTGGAGGAGATAGAACAGATTGCCATTTGACAGCTTGAGAACCAGGAGATAGTGGAGAGAGAGAAATTCAGGCAGGACAGTTTATCCAGTAGGAGAGGATGGGAGACAGTGTCAAAAGCTTTAAAGAGGTGTAGGAACAGACAGGAGACAAGTTTATTGTTGTCACAGGCAAGGGCTACAGTATTGATGAAAGATATAAGTGCACTAGAGGTGCTGTGTTTGGGACGGAAGCCATGTTAAGTATTTGTGAGAAGGTTTTCTTGTAAAAGGTAATGCATTACTTGTTTGTGGATGCATTTGTCTGGAATTTTTGAGAGAGGAGAGTGTATGGCAATTGGTCTGAAGTTAGCTATATCAGAGGAATTGCCACCTTTATGTATGGGTAGTGTGAAGAATTTTTTCCATAATGCTGGGACATGAGATTCAGTGATAGAGCAGTTGATGAGTATAGAAACTGGATAGGCTAGGGGTTCAGTAGCAATCTGTAGGAAATAGGAGGGTAGGTTGTCAGCTGAGGGGGAGCAGGATTTAAGTTTGGATAGTAAGGATTTTATGTAGTTAGTAGAAACTGATGTAAGAGAAAAGGAGTTGGAGGGATTGTTAGGAGAAGATGGGAGTGGGGAGTCCTTGTCTTTTTTCCTGGTGGGAAGAGAATTGACTATGTTTGTTATAGAGTCAATAAAGTGATTATTAAATGTAATTCTTCTGGAGTTAAGTTTGAGCATGGGTTTGGAGGGCTAGGGTTTCCTGGGTGCAGTATGTGGTTGATAGAGTTCCAAAACTTTTTGGGGTCAGATTTTAGGGAAGTGGGAGGATTAGCATAGAAATCTGTCTTGTCTTTGTGGATAACTTTCTTTATTTTATTCCTTAGTTCTTTATATGACTGTAAGAGGGAAGGGTTCTTTGTTTTAGTCCACAATTTCCATATCCTATCTCGGTTTTTCATAAGGGTAAGGGTAGATTTGGTAAGCCAGGGAGCAGTCTTGGATCTGATTCTAATTGTGCAAAGCGGAGCCAGACAGTTTAGAATGTTGAAAAAGGTGGTGTTAAAGGACTGGACCGCTGTATCTAAGGGAAGAGTGGTAAGATGGGACCAGTCAATTCTAGAGAGTTGGTCAATGAAAGAGTCCGGGCTAAAGGAAGAGGTATTCCGGGAGGATATGAGCTTGGAAGGTCTAGAAAAATGGGATGTTTTTCTGGTCACTGTAATAGGACAGTGGTCGCTAAGGGCATTTGGGAAGAGTCTGAGGGTTATGGTAGTTATGTGGGTGAGAGACCAGAATCCAGTCTAGAAGTGAGCTAGGGAGGTGTGACTTATTAATAAAGGTGGGGGTATTAATAAGCTGCTCAAATCCGTGTAGGTTGATACATGGGGTTGTGTTGGGGTTTTGTACTGAGAGCCAATCAATGTTTACGTCACCTAGTATTATTGTTTCATTATGGATGGTCTGAGAGAGGTGGGATAGGATATTTTCGAGAGAGTTTGTATTGTCTCCAGGGGGGATATAAAGAGCTATAACAGTTATGATAGTAAACTTGTTAAGTTTAAAATTGGCAAGTAGGAGTTCAGCGTTTGGAAAAGGAGGTAGTTGGAGGTTTGGACTGGATAGGGAGAGGTGATCAGGATAAAGTATTGCTATTCCTCCTCCTTTTTTTTTTTTGACCTGTCCAGTCATAGGATGTTATAGCCAGGAGGGGTGATTTCACTGTCTTGGTAGTGAGGTTTCAGCCAAGTTTCAGTTAGAATGCCTATGTCTGGAGTATAGGTAGCCAACCAGGCATGGAATTCCTGGACTTTATTTACTATACTTCTGAGGTTGCTAGCATAGAATGATACTTGCTTTTTAGGGGCAGAGAGATTAGGTGTGTTTGTTACATGAGTATTATCTTTTTGGGTAGGGTGAGTTGGGCCAGGATCGCGATGAATGTCCCTGGATTAAAGTAGGGGTTTGAGACAATGTACTAGATTGAGATGGGGACTTTTCTTTTTTATTTGAAGGAGGAAGAGAGAGACGAGGATAATTTTATTTTTGGCAATGGAGTATTATAGGTTAGGATGGAGGGACAGATATGTAAAATAGGATGGATATTTGTGCTTATATTTATGTTGAGATTAGTGGGGCAGAAGTGGTGTGGAGGTAGTGGTGAGTGGTAGGAGGTAAGAGAGTAGAGTCAGTGTAGTATTGGTATCAGGAGCAAGATTAGAGGTCTGAAGGACATGATGTAAGGTAGAGTATGTGGAGGTGGAGGAGTAGTGGAAGTGAGAGATACAAGGAGGTGTGTGGGTTGGTGGTAGAAGGGGAGGGAAATAAGTGGGAGGGGATATGGAAGTAGTTGGGATGGGTATTTGATGAGTTAGAGAGGTGTGGTTTACAGGCAGACCCAAGAAAAAGATTGTTGTGAAAACAAGTATCAGTGACTGGAATGCAGGTAAGATATTTTAACTGCTTTCCTGCAGGAGATTCTGTTTGTTTTAGGGTAGGATTTCAGTAGAAAGTGGGGAAAAAAAAGACGCAAGAATGTAGTGGGTATTCCACAGATATACACAGGTGACGGAGAGGGATAGTTATAGTAAAACAGTAGTGGAGGGACATGGTAAGAATATACCTTGACCCTCTAGAAGTGGATGTATGCTGCCTTCTAGTGGCAAAAAATGGCAACAGATAGTACTGCTAGGGAAGAACTTGTATAAATATATCGGACTGTTTTTCAGCTGCGGGCAATGTGAGTAAGCAGTGAAAGACTGTAATGGGGGGATTTCAGGGAGCGGACTATGGTAGGCTGCTTATCACACTCGCCGAAGGTGGAGAATATTAACTCAAACTGTTTAGCTGGATTACACAAATGTTAGTTGAAGGTACATACACTGAGGCTTCCTCTTTTAGTGGTGATTTGAGGAATAGAGATGAAGGAACTTGGGAGTAGTTCAAGGATGTCTTCACTGAGAGGGTAGTAAGTACTTGTTACTTAGTGGAGGGTATCCTCGTAGTTGCAAGTGTGAGGCTTCTTACCTCCTTAGTCTCCCTTTTTAACGTATTTCCTTACTTCTATCAAATTTTTCTTCCCTGACTTTCCTTCTAAATATAGCATTTATTTATTTAAAAGTTCTTTACCGGGAAAGTCCGACTTGGAACAAAGCCAGTTTTCAGCAGAGGCCTGGCAAGAAACGCTCCAGATGCACGTCTTTGTGATGTGGGAGGAAACCGGAGCACCCAGAGGAAACCCACACAAACACAGGGAGGACATACAGACTGCCCACAGAAGGCAACCCAACCAAGAATCGAACTGAAGAACCTCTTGCTGTGAGGTGACAATGCAACCACTGCACCACTGCGCCATCCAAATGTACTGCATGCATGGCATTTAACTGAGCTATTGAGTCACAAAATGTACTTCAGACAGTGCATTTAACAAATTAAGCTATTGAACCACTGCTAAAGCATAAGCTTTCTTTTCCCTCACTTCATATTGCAATGCCTGTTTGTATTAGACTAACACATTTAATTTCTCTACAAACTGTCTAAAAATTATATAAATATTAAATGATTGTCATATAACTTGTATTGATTCTTAATTTGTTATTATTTAAGCTGCGGATTTTTTTTGTTTTATTTTTGAAAATTGTAAAATGATTGCTATTAAAAAGCTTTGTAATAATGTGGAGCTTATTATTATTTGAACTGCAGATTTTTTTTGTTTTATTTTTGAGGATTGTAAAATTATTGTTCTTAAAATGTTTTGTAATTATTTGGAGCTTTTTCCTCAGGCATCCAGTGAAAATAGGCTTCTACCCAGTCAGACTTTCCCTGTAATCAGATGTCAGTAAGTAAATAAATTATTGACATCTGTTTTGTTGACGCTCTTTGGTCAATAAAACCGATGGTCAACGGGTGTGCAAAAGTGACAGTCTTTGGTGTTGGGGAATATGGCCCTTCCCCAGACTGTGCATTCTCAGAGTTAGCATATATAACTGGCAGGGGATGAGCTTGCCCCCTCCAAAAAAACACTAGTTTTCTTTTGTATGGTCCAAGATTATGCCTATGAGCATATTTGTTTGGGTGTCAATCTTTTTCTTTTATTTTTGACCTTTTGCAGTCAGTGTCTTTAATGTCGATCTACTTAACTTCAGTAGATCGATATATATATATATATATATATATATATATATATATATATATATATATATATATATATATATATATTTATATATATAGATATATATATAAAACACACATATATCATCTACATAGAGCTATATGGATATATCTATATAGCTCTATATAGACATATGTATTTGTAAAAGACAAGCACACAAACACACACACACGCACTTCTGGAAGTAGCAACCCACTGCAAAAAGGTGGCTTCGCTCACAAATTATGTTATAGACCTTCTCTGGCATTTGCCCTCTACAAAAATGTTGCTCCAGCTTATGGTGTCCAGCTAAGACTCAATGAGTATTTAGTGACAAGACAATATTTTCTGGAACATGCCTAAAATGGCTTTGCCACAATGACTGATAAGACTTGTGTGATTGTGTATTAGGCAGGGAGAGGTAAGTTTATACCAGGATATAGCATGTGCTAGATTTTTTTGGAGGGTTGGGGGTGTTATCACCCAGTCCTGCTGTGAATACACATACTTGCTTGGGATGTATAATAGTCTTTGCTGCATCTGAAACAGGTATGGATTTTTAGTTGCAAGGTAAACTCCAGCAACCACACCATGAGAGTATCAACAGTAGCAGAGACAAACCAGGCTCTACAGTATGCAGTCAGCTGACACATAATCAGTCTGGGTTTAACATAAACTGTGCAGGAGAGTGATTTGCCCTGATAATCAGTCTGGGTTTAATATAAACTGTGCAGGAGAGTGATTTGTCCTGTATGACTGCAAGAGCACTGCAGTTCACACAATATCTTTTGATCATACTCAAAGGTTTTTTGTGTGGAATTATAATCACACACATACATACGCACACACACACACACACACACACACACACACACACACACACACACACACACACACACACACACACACACACACACACACACACGCCTTTCCGACCCATTTCCCTATCATGCACCAGTCTGTCACAGCCTAATTGTCTAATACACAGCAAGCAAATTGTTCACACCTGTAACAGATCAAAGTGTTTGCATTGCAGTATGTGCCCTTTAGTAGCCCTAATTGTAAGCAGTGCATTTCTGAGTGTTACATTTTTCAGCCAAGGTTATCATATAGAGCCATTTCCACCTTCAGTGCATTTCATTCTGAGGGTCTCATAAAGCAGACGGCTCTATATTAAAGTATATATACCCAGTTTCTGCTTATGCTCTATATGGGGCTGCACTAAAAGAACATTTTCAAACTTCCTACTTGTCTTTGGCCTCTAACTGTCTCTTCCTTTCTCATCTCATGTGTTTGTTTATACAAGAATCATAGCTTCACCCTCCATCTCCTTATACAGCCTTCTGTTATGTCTTGTTTAAATAGCTTTTCCAGGTTTGGCAAGCTTCAGGCGTTTTTTCTCTAAACAGTGATAATGCTAGCAGTGAAAAACTCAGCACTCAGAATTCTGATATAAACATATTTTACAGGGGAATTATGCCACTTCAAATCCCTCCACATATCAAATGCAATAAACAATCACTGACAGCACACAACAAAGAAAAAGAAATAAGCTCCCATTCATGTCAGAGTTTATAAAGATGACTTTTCAATGCCTTGACCTCTCTAAATGTTTTCTAGACATTACTGTACTGTAGACGTAGAATAACTCAGCCATAACAGAGAGTTGCTGGCACACAGTAACTACTCCCAGTTGTAATGCTGGTTGCCCAGACTTACTGGCAGATATGATTAGCCAGAACAGCAAGAGAGAGAGAGTCTAAAGAGTGTGTTCCAATTCCTTGTAAGGAAGTAAGAAAGTGGGGGTCTGGGGATCAATTTTAACCACTGCGTAATGGAAATCAAGGGTCTTGAGACCACATAGTGAATGTGCCACGAAACATGCAAATGTGTGCATGACGTGCTGACAACACTACATATTTATGTCTTAAAGGGACAATCCCAGTGTTTAAAATTCGGGTCTGAATTTCAGCTAACCAAAGCAATGCCCACTTTAGCCACATCAGTCACATTCCCACCCACAGTGTCATTTTTCTTCTAAATATCATGTGCCTCTTCAATTCCCATCCTGTTTAGACTCCCAGTCTCCACTACCTTTTGGATTTGCATTCCTATTACATGTAAGTATGACTTACACTTCAAAGTTAACAACTTTTCTGCATCTTTATTCTCCTCCATCTCCACACAAGACTGTGGAAGGTGCAGAAAAAATGATTTATTTATTTATTTATTTCTTGAGCAGGAAAGTTAGACTAGGCAAAGCACATTTTTAGCGTACATATATTTAAGATATTCATAATAGAAAAAATATTATAAAAGTTCATTTCAGATAGTTCATATTACTAAATAAAAATCATTGCAACGATACATTACATATATTTCTAAATAGCTAGAATAAGAAGGTATGTTTTCTGTGCTGACTTAATACAAAGGGCAAAGGTAAAACAGGTTGTTCATGTGTGGCGACAGTATACAATGATGAAAGCCTTTAGTATGCACACACTTCATATACAGTTTAACTAAAAGGCTGACACTAGATTTTGACTTAATAGACATGGGTAAAGAGACTAATAATATAGCTTTTAGGATAAATAAGAGTGAAGTAAGGTGTGTTAAACATTAGATGTTAGGTAGGTTAAGGTTCCAACAACAGGGGAAGAAGGAAGCATTGTTAATAGCTAAGAGTCTAAAGTCGGAGAAAAAGTACTAATTGTACACTAATATAGAAGCAGGTTATAAGAGAATTGTGGAAAGCAACTGATGGAGATAGATTAAAGTGGAGAGGACAGAAAAGCAAAAGAAATGTTAGTTGGGGAGTTTAGGAATGATGATTGAGGAGGAGTACTAGAAAAGTTCGATATGCCAAAGGGAGCTATAATAATAGTAAAGGGAAAAGGACACACGTGGACAGTGGTTTCACCTTCGATAACCACATCGCCATAACAGTCAGGAAATCCTTCTATGTGGCACACCTCATCACTAAGGGCTTTTCATCCAGAAAAAAGGAGGTCATTGTCCCACTGTACTCATCCCTCATTAGACCAATTATAGAATACAATGCCCCGTTTGGTATGTACCTCTCAAGACATCTGCAACAACTGGAAAGGCCGCATAAACGCCTCACTAAAAGAATCAGAGGCCTAAAGCAGATGCCCTATGCTGACTGTCTAAAAAAACTCCAGCTATACTCTGCCGCATATCATCTACTCAGAAGCCATCTCTGCTTAACATACAAGGCCATGTCAAACCCAAAGCTGTTGGACATGCTACACTTGAAGAAATCCCAATCCCTCAGAGCCACATGCACCAGGGATCTAAACCTTGTCATCACAATGAACAAAACATGCTGGAAGGATAGGTTCCTGACCCAGAGACTCCCCAGACTCTGGAATAGACTGCCCATACATGTCAAACAGAGCGCCTCTTTGGCCCTCTTCAAAAGGAATCTTGATGATTGGATAGGAGATAGGAAATTCACCCTGGGGATCACATCAATCGTCCTGCTAGACTGGGTTCCAGGGAAGTAAATATTGTGGGAAGAAATAGCCAGGAAATTGTTATGGCTAGGCTTGTATAGGCCCTAGGGCCGATAGCCTAGTACCAATGTATGAACTTATGAACCTATAAGGGTATAGGGCCAGTGATGGTGAACCTTTTGAGTTTGACATGTCAAAAATTCGGAAAATGCCTAACTTGACTCTGCTTGCATGTCACCACCCCCCAAAAAAATAAATAAATAAATAAATAAATAAAAATAAAACAGCATGGCTCTCAATACATCAGGGATAAATCTCAACAGAATCAGAGACAACTCTAGAAATAAGATACATGGACAGTTTTAAACTACTAGTACTATTAATTTAAGACACTGAGAGAAAAAAATGAATGTGAATTAATATACATTTTCTGAAGTAAAATTTGTCTGTAAATCTAATTATTGTCATTATTAAGTGTAAAAAGTTGCCAGTTCTAGGAGGGATTAAGAGGAACAGCTGAGAAGAATGTAAAACAGTACACTCCTAGAAATGTAGACTACTTGCCCTTTGTAGAAGTGTAACCATGAAGAAAACAATGTCAGCACTGCCATTTGCAGACTCTATCGAGAAAGTATACCGAAATAGTCTTTGAGGTTAATAACTTCCTTACCTCTGCAGCAGTGTTGTTGAACTGGGTCCTGGCACAAAATAATTCAATAAACTTCACACAAGTCTTCTCTTAAACCTCATTCCTCCTCCACAACATTTTTCTGCATGTATTACCACAATTTCATTTTTTTCTATGTAATTTACTCATACCATTTTTTAACGATCCCACCTCCTGTTCTTTTATCTCGTTTGCACTATTCACTACTTCATGTATCGTTGGTTTAGAATTTGATTTCCATTTTCTAGTAATTGGGTTTTTTTTGGCGGCCACCAGATTTAAAAGTAACAAGGCCTTACTGTGTCTAGGCAATTCTGATCCTGTATCCCAGCTGAAAAAAATTATTTCCTTAGTTACACTCATTTGCTCACTTAGCATTCCTGACAGAGTACTCTGCAGGGATGTTTTTTAAAGTCTGCCAACTCATTACACTCCTAAAACATATGTCCCCAGTTACCTCTTTCTTATCCGTCACACCGCCAACATTTGCCATCTACCTGACAAAATATTCTTTGGAATCTGCTAGGGGTGTAAAAGTATCTATGCAAAAATTCCAGTCAAAAATCCTAAATCTTCTAGACTTTGTTACATAAGAGGGGGGCCTAATGTTGATTCTTGTGGGACATCAACAGTGACTGATAGGAAGAAGGAGATATTTTGCTTCCATTTGACTGCTTGCTGCCTGTAAGTCAGATAGCTATGAACCATAAGAGAGAGAGTTAGGAAAGACCAAGTGAAGAATGTTCAGTAAGAATATATTGATGGAATACGTTGTCAAAAGCGTTTGATAGATCTATAAATAGTGCTGAAACCAAGTTGGCATCATTCCCATTTTGGTTTATGATCATGGTGAAGCTGAGGAGAGCAGTAATAATACAAGGTGAGGTCTAAAACTATGTTGAGCTTTGCAGAGAAGGTTGTTGGAGTTAATGTAATGCATATGTTGAGAGTGGATGCATTTTCCAGTATTTTTAACAGAGGGAACAGGCTCACAATAGGTCTATAGCTGGAAAACACTGTTGATGTGGCACATTTGTGAAGCTGTATTATATAGGGCTTTTTCCCAGATTTCCAGATGGATGGGACATACTTCTTGGATATGGATCACTTTATCAGGTTGTTTACAAGGAAAGCCACACCATCAGCTGATATTTTTAAGTATTTGATTGAAAGCTTGTTTGCAGCAAAAGACATTGGCTTTCGCTTCAGGAGAAATATTCATACAGTAGAAGAGACAGGGAAGAAAGAGAATGAGTGAGATATCTGGCACAGGATGGAGGAAATGAGACAGGTGAATTGGAATTAGTATGTATTAGTTGTAGTGCTATTTGTCCCACGGTGGTGGTGCTGCGGTGGCGTTGTCGCCTCACAGTAAGACCCTGTCCGGTTCGATTCTCAGCTAGAACGTCTTCGGCGTGGAGACATGCGTGAATGGGCGTACCTTCGTTGAAGGTTGTGCATCAGGCCTGACAAGCCGGTACGAAAAAATCAACTGCCAATCATTAGCGGACCGGAGTTCCGCTGTGGCGACCCCTAACCGGGAAAAGCCAAAAGACACAAACAAGTTGTAGTGCTATTTGTATAAAAAAGTAGATGAATTGAAATGGAACTGAGTAAGCAGTGTCAGAAGTATAAGCTGACAGTGTGAAGGTTTGGCTGGGATTTATACGTTTATTTAGTGATGACCAAAAGAGTCTTGGATTTTTTTTTTTTTTTTTGGTGATTATATTACAGGCTGGTATAATAGTTTTGCTTATCGATTTTAATGTGGTCATTAGTGAGATTTCAGGGATACCCAAATGTGTGAAACGCATTTTGAGTTCTGCTTTTATACCAGTCTTTCCCTACTTTGTCTCTTTGAAACATAAGTTTTTTTTTCCTTTTTAGTTTTAGTTAGTTATTGTGCTAGGTTTGATTTGAGCCATTTTGCTTGTACAGGAGTTAGGCTGTTAAGAATATTTACAAAGGTTTTATTAGTGAGTGTGACAGTATGTCCAATATAAAGTTGAGTGTCTGCCAAACTTTTTACTGAATTTATTGGTGGAGGTGAACAGCTGTGTAAAGCCATATAAGTTAATACAGTCTGAGGGAATGTCTTTGTTGATGCCCTGCTGGTCTATATTGAGGTTGTATAGTATAACTTTTTCTTGTTGGATATGGTAAGAAATCCATTGGAGGATATCTTCATCTGTCACAATGTTGCCAGGTGGAAAATATATATGTAGCTAAGACAGAGACACTTTCTGGGAAAAAAATGTAAGAGGGAGGCTTATTTCACAATCACCCTGATTGATTCTGCTGACTCTTCAGGGTTCCATAAGATTAATTAGTCCCTGTTCTCACAAGGGTCCACTTACACCAAAAGGGGAGATAGGTAAGATGCTCTGACATTGGAAAAACATTCCCTTTTGGCAACTGAAACTGAAAAGATACAGTCCTATTTACCAGGGGATGTAAAATATTACACTCAGAAAAAGGGTAAAATTTGTTTTTCGCAGTGAAATAGTGGAAGCGGGGGGATTGTAGAAGCATTGGATATCCCAGATTGTACAGCTAGCCTTGGTCAGTAAAAGCCATTCCCTCTCATAATCTGTAAGTGACCTAAAACATAAAAAGATCTTCCCCATGGGCATTTGTTCCTATAGATCTTGCAGCACTTAGTCAAGTATACTCAGATTTCCGGTCTGTGACCTCCAAACCCTACAGCAGAACATCCTTGAATGTTGATGGCAACTTATACCTACCCATATTAAAAAGGCTGTCATCAGCTAACTGCTGAATTAAAAAAAAAAGGACCAGGCTGTATTAACATACACTGCAGTGAGTATATCATGGGCATCCCAAGAATTAAGACAATTTTGGGGTAATAAAGGTTGTACAGTACATTATAGTATTATATAAGCTGTAATCAGTTAGTGGCATAAAAAGGACCACAATGTCCACTTGGGTTTACACATCCTGTGGAGAATGAATTGAATCTCACCTATATGTTAAGCACTCCAAATGTGACTTTTAAATTGTACAGTACATTCTAGTATTATGTAAGTGAAATCCTCCAGGTTTCTGTGCTGGGACCTCTCCTGTTTGGTATCTACTTTTCTGAAGTAAAAGGCAGTACCAAAGGGTTCTGCCTGACTAAGTTTGCAGATGAATGCAAGCTAAGAGCAGTGATTGAATCCCCAAATGACTTAACCATCCTGCAGGAAGGTTTGACTCAAATAAATAACTGGTGTCAAAATCATGGACTGAAACTATATGCCAAAAAATACATTATTGTATCCTTTGGAAAGTTATCTACTCCAGGGAATTACCACATTGGCAGTACACCCCTAAGTGTTGACCCAGTTGTTTGGGATTTGGGAACTTATGTGGGCAGTGGTCTAACTTTTGACAAACATGTGTCCATTGTTGTAAAAAAGTCCTTCTATATTGCACAGCTTATAAACAAAAGGATTGTGTCTAGATCTAGGGATGTGATTGTTCCCCTTTACACAGCCCTCATTAAGCCACTCATTGGATATAATGGGATGGGTAAGGCAAATCTATAACCAAATGGGACAGGATATTTCAAGCACAAAAAAGGGAACTTGGCTAATCTTAAAATGGCCGACAAGTGCAGCTTGCCTAGTACTTAACTATGAACCTATGAACCTATAAGCTATACAGTGTTTAACAGTGACATAAAAAGAGTCCAAAATGCCCACTAAGGTTGTCACATCCTGCAGAAAATGAAGTAAACCTCACCCATATGTTAAGCACTCCTGGGGAAATAATGGTGACTTTTGTCATGCAAAATATCTGCCACTATTACAGAGAATGTCATTATTTAACCAGCCACAGAACTGACCAGACTGTCCATTTGAATTCAGACATCATACAATAGGTGGTTTAAATCTATCCCATGAATTAAATACTCACAAACTAGTGAATATCCCATACAACAATGGCAATGTGCACAGCTTCCTTCTCTGTAAATAAATAAATAAATACTGGCTGTGTAGCTAATCTGTAAATTACCTAACTGCTCCATACATTGGAGATCTATACCCAGTTTTAAAATCATTGACACTTCTGGGATGACCAGCAATTTCTACTCGTCAAGCCAAGCCACTTATACTGTATGAGTACAGTTTCCCTCAGCAAAAGAACAGTAAACAATATTATATGCCTACAATAACTATGATTAATCTGCAGTGAGCTTGCTTCCCAGGTCCCTTTCCAATTACTGACAAGCAGGCCGATCAAAATTTAGCCACATGTAGCTTATCGGAGCAATTTATGTTACAAACTAGTTAGAATTGCAACTTTTCACCTTCAGAATATATGAAACAGTTAAGGAAAATTAAAGCTTAATTATGATAGCACTATAGCCTTATTTTATGTACAAAATTAAACTCCTCAAATGGTTGTTAGTCCTTCTGTACAGCATATACCGTAGCTCCTCTCCTTGTATGTTAAGGCTATGGAAATAAATCCTATATATATATACATCTAGTGATATTCTGTATGATGCATAACACAAAGGCAGTTGATGCAAAAGGGGAGATGCAGTAAGTGAGAGCTTGAATAATTTGTGTCATTTGGTGCTGTTTGTAACCCACCCTCTTCGGACCTACAGCTTTCTGAAGGATATGCTTATGTATTCCATTCTTAAGTGCAACAACAGATTAGCATAGTCATACACCTAAAGCACAGATGTGTCTTAAGGGTGCTGAAAACTGATAATACTTGCAGCAGACATGTTTTAGTAATAATTGATAAAAGATGGAGGAGGAAAATGAAAAGAGTTACAGAGACGGCCTAGCAACTATGCTTACTG